>NC_141690.1:38244817-38502547 GCF_964263255.1 Lissotriton vulgaris
TGTGAGGTCTCTTTAATGTAAATATCATGGAGGGCATGGATGGCATTGGATTGTGGTGATTTTTGTGTTTTTCTCGATTTTTTAACTGTTGTTGGGGCCTTTTCCCCAGGAGTACTCAGTGCTGTAGGACTAAGTCTTTCTGTGGGGTCTACTTAATGTAAACATCATGGAGGGCATGGATGTCATTGGATTGTGGTGATTTTTGTGTGTTTTTCAATTTTTTGGGGTGTTGATGGCGCATGGCCATGTGGGTGGGGGCCATTTTGAGGACTGGTACAGGCAGGGCCTGGCCATGTGGTGGGGTCTAGGGGCCATTTTGAAGCCAGGCGGTGTGCTTTGTTGTGCCATATGCCTGCACCCAGTCTGCCATGCTTTCATCCATTATGCCCAGGGGTACTTAGTGGTGCATGGGCCTAGTCTTTCTGTGGGGTGTCTTTTATGTAAACACAATGGAGGGCATGGATGGCATTGGATTGTGGTGATTTTTGTGTGTTTTTGATTTTTTGGCTGTTGTTGGGGCCTTTTGCCCAAGGGTACTCAGTGGTGCATGGACTGAGTCTTTCTGTGGGGTCTCTTTAATGTAAACATCATGAAGGGCATGGATGGCATTGGATTGTGGTGATTCTTGTGTGTTTTTCCGATTTTTTGGCTATTGTTGAGGCATTTTGCCCAGGGGTACTCAGTGGTGCATGGACTGAGTCTTCCTCTGGGGTCTCTTTTATGTAAACATCATGGAGGGAATGAATGGCATTGGATTGGGGTGATTTTTGTGTGTTTTTCGATTTTTTGGCTGTTGTTGGGGCCTTTCGCCCAGGGGTACTCAGTGGTGAATGGACTGAGTCTTTCTGTGAGGTCTCTTTAATGTAAACATCATGGAGGGCATGGAGGGCATTGGATTGTGGTGATTTTTGTGTGTTTTTCGATTTTTTAACTGTTGTTGGGGCCTTTTCCCTAGGAGTACTCAGTGCTGTAGGACTAAGTCTTTCTGTGGGGTCTACTTAATGTAAACATCATGGAGGGCATGGATGTCATTGGATTGTGGTGATTTTTGTGTGTTTTTCAATTTTTTGGGGTGTTGATGGCGCATGGCCATGTGGGTGGGGGCCATTTTGAGGACTGGTACAGGCAGGGCCTGGCCATGTGGTGGGATCTAGGGGCCATTTTGAAGCCAGGCGGTGTGCTTTGTTGTGCCATAGGCCTGCACCCAGTCTGCTATGCTTTCATCCATTATGCCCAGGGGTACTTAGTGGCGCATGGGCCTAGTCTTTCTGTGGGGTGTCTTGAATGTAAACATCATTGAGGGCATGGATGGCATTGGATTGTGGTGATTATTATGTGTTTTTCTATTTTTTGGGGGTGGTGTTGGGGCCTGTTCATGTGGGGATGGGGGCCATTTTGAGGCATGGTCCAGGCAGGGCCTGGCCATGTGGGTGGGGGTCTAGGGGCCATTTTGAAGCCAGGCTGTGTGCTTTGTTGTGTCATAGGCCTGCACCAAGTCTCCCATGTTTTCATCCATTTGCCCAGGGGTACTCAGTGGTGCATGGACCGAGTCTTTCTGTGGGGTGTCTTGAATTTCAACATGATTGAGGGCATGGATGGCATTGGATTGTGGTGATTTTCGTGTGTTTTTCGATTTTTTGGCTGTTGCTGGGGCCTTTTGCCCGGGGGTACTCAGTGGTGCATGGACTGAGTCTTTCTATGGGGTCTCTTTAATGTAAACATCATGGAGGGCATGGATGGCATTGGATTGTGGTGATTTTTGTGTGTTTTTCGATTTTTTGGCTGTTGTTGGGGCCTTTCGCCCAGGGGTACTCAGTGGTGAATGGACTGAGTCTTTCTGTGAGGTCTCTTTAATGTAAATATCATGGAGGGCATGGATGGCATTGGATTGTGGTGATTTTTGTGTGTTTTTCGATTTTTTAACTGTTGTTGGGACCTTTTCCCCAGGAGTACTCAGTGCTGTAGGACTAAGTCTTTCTGTGGGGTCTACTTAATGTAAACATCATGGAGGGCATGGATGTCATTGGATTGTGGTGATTTTTGTGTGTTTTTCAATTTTTTGGGGTGTTGATGGCGCATGGCCATGTGGGTGGGGGCCATTTTGAGTACTGGTACAGGCAGGGCCTGGCCATGTGGTGGGGTCTAGGGGCCATTTTGAAGCCAGGCGGTGTGCTTTGTTGTGCCATAGGCCTGCACCCAGTCTGCCATGCATCCATTATGCCCAGGGGTACTTAGTGGTGCATGGGCCTAGTCTTTCTGTGGGGTGTCTTTTATGTAAACACAATGGAGGGCATGGATGGCATTGGATTGTGGTGATTTTTGTGTGTTTTTGATTTTTTGGCTGTTGTTGGGGCCTTTTGCCCAAGGGTACTCAGTGGTGCATGGACTGAGTCTTTCTGTGGGGTCTCTTTAATGTAAACATCATGGAGGGCATGGATGGCATTGGATTGTGGTGATTCTTGTGTTTTTTTCGATTTTTTGGCTGTTGTAGGGGCCTTTTGCCAAGGGGTACTCAGTGGTGCATGGACTTAGTCTTTCTGTGGGGACTCTGTAATGTAAACATCATGGAGGGCATGGATGGCATTGGATTGTGGTGATTTTTGTGTGTTTTTCCGATTTTTTGGCTATTGTTGAGGCATTTTGCCCAGGGGTACTCAGTGGTGCATGGACTGAGTCTTCCTCTGGGGTCTCTTTTATGTAAACATCATGGAGGGAATGAATGGCATTGGATTGGGGTGATTTTTGTGTGTTTTTCGATTTTTTGGCTGTTGTTGGGGCCTTTCGCCCAGGGGTACTCAGTGGTGAATGGACTGAGTCTTTCTGTGAGGTCTCTTTAATGTAAACATCATGGAGGGCATGGAGGGCATTGGATTGTGGTGATTTTTGTGTGTTTTTCGATTTTTTAACTGTTGTTGGGGCCTTTTCCCCAGGAGTACTCAGTGCTGTAGGACTAAGTCTTTCTGTGGGGTCTACTTAATGTAAACATCATGGAGGGCATGGATGTCATTGGATTGTGGTGATTTTTGTGTGTTTTTCAATTTTTTGGGGTGTTGATGGCGCATGGCCATGTGGGTGGGGGCCATTTTGAGGACTGGTACAGGCAGGGCCTGGCCATGTGGTGGGATCTAGGGGCCATTTTGAAGCCAGGCGGTGTGCTTTGTTGTGCCATAGGCCTGCACCCAGTCTGCTATGCTTTTATCCATTATGCCCAGGGGTACTTAGTGGCGCATAGGCCTAGTCTTTCTGTGGGGTGTCTTGAATGTAAACATCATTGAGGGCATGGATGGCATTGGATTGTGGTGATTATTATGTGTTTTTCTATTTTTTGGGGGTGGTGTTGGGGCCTGTTCATGTGGATGGGGGCCATTTTGAGGCCTGGTCCAGGCAGGGCCTGGCCATGTGGGTGGGGGTCTAGGGGCCATTTTGAAGCCAGGCTGTGTGCTTTGTTGTGTCATAGGCCTGCACCACGTCTCCCATGTTTTCATCCAATTGCCCAGGGGTACTCAGTGGTGCATGGACCGAGTCTTTCTGTGGGGTGTCTTGAATTTCAACATGATTGAGGGCATGGATGGCATGGGATTGTGGTGATTTTCGTGTGTTTTTCGATTTTTTGGCTGTTGCTGGGGCCTTTTGCCCGGGGGTACTCAGTGGTGCATGGATTGAGTCTTTCTATGGGGTCTCTTTAATGTAAACATCATGGAGGGCATGGATGGCATTGGATTGTGGTGATTTTTGTGTGTTTTTCGATTTTTTGGCTGTTGTTGGGGCATTTTCGCCAGGGGTACTCAGTGGTGCATGGACTGCGACTTTCTGTGGGGTCTCTTTAATGTAAACATCATGGAGGGAATGGATAGCATTGGATTGTGGTGATTTTTGTGTGTTTTATTATTTTTTGGGGTGTTGATGGGGCATGGCCACGTGGGTGGGGGCCATTTTGAGGACTGGTACAGGCAGGGCCTGGCCATGTGGTGGGGGTCTAGGGGCCATTTTGAAGCCGGGCAGTGTGCTTTGTTGTGCCATAGGCCTGCACCCAGTCTGCCATGCTTTCGTCCATTATGCCCAGGGGTACTCAGTGGTACATGGGCCTAGTCTTTCTGTGGGGTGTCTTGAATGTAAACATCATTGAGGGCATGGATGGCATTTGATTGTGGTGATTTTTATGTGTTTTTCAATTTTTGGGGGTGGTGTTGGGGCCTATCCATGTGGGTGGGGGCCATTTTGAGACCTGGTCCAAGCAGGGTCTGGCCATGTGGGTGGGGGTCTAGGTGCCATTTTAAAGCCAGGCAGTGTGCTTTGTTGTGCCTTAGGCCTGCACCCAGTCTGCCATGCTTTCGTCCAATATGCCCAGGGGTACTCAGTGGTGCATGGGCCGAGTCTTTCTGTGGGGTGTCTTGAGTTTCAACATGATTGAGGGCATGGATGGCATTGGATAGTGGTGATTTGTGTGTGTTTTTCGATTTATTGGCTGTTGTGGGGGCCTTTTGCCCAGGGGTACTCAGTGGTTCATGGACTGAGTCTTTCTGTGGGGTCTCTTTTATGTAAACATCATGGAGGGCATGGATGGCATTGGATTGTGGTGATTTTTGTGTGTTTTCGATTTATTGGCTGTTGTTGGGGCCTTTTGCCCAAGGGTACTCAGTGGTGCATGGACTGAGTCTTTCTGTGGGGTCTCTTTAATGTAAACATCATGGAGGGCATGGATGGCATTGGATTGTGGTGATTTTTGTGTGTTTTTCGATGTTTTGGCTGTTGTAGGGGCCTTTTGCCAAGGGGTACTCAGTGGTGCATGGACTTAGTCTTTCTGTGGGGACTCTGTAATGTAAACATCATGGAGGGCATGGATGGCATTGGATTGTCGTGATTTTTGTGTGTTTTTCCGATTTTTTGGCTGTTGTTGGGGCATTTTGCCCAGGGGTACTCAGTGGTGCATGGACTGAGTCTTCCTCTGGGGTCTCTTTTATGTAAACATCATGGAGGGAATGAATGGCATTGGATTGTGGTGATTTTTGTGTGTTTTTCGATTTTTTGGCTGTTGTTGGGGCCTTTCGCCCAGGGGTACTCAGTGGTGAATGGACTGAGTCTTTCTGTGAGGTCTCTTTAATGTAAACATCATGGAGGGCATGGATGGCATTGGATTGTGGTGATTTTTGTGTGTTTTTCGATTTTTTAACTGTTTTTGGGGCCTTTTCCCCAGGAGTACTCAGTGCTGTAGGACTGAGTCTTTCTGTGGGGTCTACTTAATGTAAACATCATGGAGGGCATGGATGTCATTGGATTGTGGTGATTTTTGTGTGTTTTTCAATTTTTTGGGGTGTTGATGGCGCATGGCCATGTGGGTGGGGGCCATTTTGAGGACCGGTACAGGCAGGGCCTGGCCATGTGGTGGGGTCTAGGGGCCATTTTGAAACCAGGCGGTGTGCTTTGTTGTGCCATAGGCCTGCACCCAGTCTGCCATGCTTTCATCCATTATGCCCAGGGGTACTTAGTGGTGCATGGGCCTAGTCTTTCTGTGGGGTGTCTTGAATGAAAACATCATTGAGGGCATGGATGGCATTGGATGGTGGTGATTATTATGTGTTTTTCTTTTTTTGGGGGTGGTGTTGGGGCCTGTTCATGTGGATGGGGGCCATTTTGAGGCCTGGTCCAGGCAGGGCCTGGCCATGTGGGTGGGGGTCTAGGGGCCATTTTGAAGCCAGGCTGTGTGCTTTGTTGTGTCATAGGCCTGCACCAAGTCTGCCATGCTTTCATCCATTTGCCCAGGGGTACTCAGTGGTGCATGGACCGAGTCTTTCTTTGGGGTGTCTTGAATTTCAACATGATTGAGGGCATGGATGGCATTGGATTGTAGTGATTTTCTTGTGTTTTTCGGTTTTTTGGCTGTTGCTGGGGCCTTTTGCCCAGGGGTACTCAGTGGTGCATGGACTGAATCTTTCTGTGGAGTCTCTTTAATGTAAATATCATGGAGGGAATGGATGGCATTGGATTGTGGTGATTTTTGTGTGTTTTCGATTGTTTGGCTGTTGTTGGGGCCTTTTTCCCAAGGGTACTCAGTGGTGCATGGACTGAGTCTTTCTGTGGGGTCTCTTTAATGTAAACATCATGGAGGGCATGGATGGCATTGGATTGTGGTGATTTTTGTGTGTTTTTCGATTTTTTGGCTGTTGTTGGGGCCTTTTGCCCAGGGGTACTCAGTGGTGCATGGACTTAGTCTTTCTGTGGGGACTCTTTAATGTAAACATCATGGAGGGCATGGATGGCATTGGATTGTGGTGATTTTTGTGTGTTTTTCGATTTTTTAACTGTTGTTGGGGCCTTTTTCCCAGGAGTACTCAGTGCTGTAGGACTGAGTCTTTCTGTGGGGTCTACTTAATGTAAACATCATGGAGGGCATGGATGGCATTGGATTGTGGTGATTTGTGTGTGTTTTTCGATTTTTTGGCTGTTGTAGGGGCCTTTTGCCAAGGGGTACTCAGTGGTGCATGGACTTAGTCTTTCTGTGGGGACTCTGTAACGTAAACATCATGGAGGGCATGGATGGCATTGGATTGTGGTGATTTTTGTGTGTTTTTCCGATTTTTTGGCTATTGTTGGGGCATTTTGCCCAGGGGTACTCAGTGGTGCATGGACTGAGTCTTCCTCTGTGGTCTCTTTTATGTAAACATCATGGAGGGAATGAATGGCATTGGATTGTGGTGATTTTTGTTTGTTTTTCGATTTTTTGGCTGTTGTTGGGGCCTTTCGCCCAGGGGTACTCAGTGGTGAATGGATTGAGTCTTTCTGTGAGGTCTCTTTAATGTAATCATCATGGAGGGCATGGATGGCATTGGATTGCGGTGATTTTTGTTTGTTTTTCGATTTTTTAACTGTTGTTGGGGCCTTTTCCCCAGGAGTACTCAGTGCTGTAGGACTAAGTCTTTCTGTGGGGTCTACTTAATGTAAACATCATGGAGGGCATGGATGTCATTGGATTGTGGTGATTTTTGTGTGTTTTTCAATTTTTTGGGGTGTTGATGGCGCATGGCCATGTGGGTGGGGGCCATTTTGAGGACTGGTACAGGCAGGGCCTGGCCATGTGGTGGGGTCTAGGGGCCATTTTGAAGCCAGGCGGTGTGCTTTGTTGTGCCATAGGCCTGCACCCAGTCTGCCATGCATCCATTATGCCCAGGGGTACTTAGTGGTGCATGGGCCTAGTCTTTCTGTGGGGTGTCTTGAATGTAAACATCATTGAGGGCATGGATGGCATTGGATTGTGGTGATTATTATGTGTTTTTCTTTTTTTGGGGGTGGTGTTGGGGCCTGTTCATGTGGATGGGGGGCATTTTGAGGCCTGGTCCAGGCAGGGCCTGGCCATGTGGGTGGAGGTCTAGGGGCCATTTCGAAGCCAGGCTGTGTGCTTTGTTGTGTCATAGGCCTGCACCAAGTCTCCCATGCTTTCATCCATTTGCCATGGGGTACTCAGTGGTGCATGGACCGAGTCTTTCTGTGGGGTGTCTTGAATTTCACCATGATTGAGGGCATGGATGGCATTGGATTGTGGTGATTTTTGTGTGTTTTCGATTTTTTGGCTGTTGTTCGGGCCTTTTGCCCAAGGGTACTCAGTGGTGCATGGACTGCGACTTTCTGTGGGGTCTCTTTAATGTAAACATCATGGAGGGAATGGATAGCATTGGATTGTGGTGATTTTTGTGTGTTTTATTATTTTTTGGGGTGTTGATGGGGCATGGCCACGTGGGTGGGGGCCATTTTGAGGACTGGTACAGGCAGGGCCTGGCCATGTGGTGGGGGTCTAGGGGCCATTTTGAAGCCGGGCAGTGTGCTTTGTTGTGCCATGAGCCTGCACCCAGTCTGCCATGCTTTCGTCCATTATGCCCAGGGGTACTCAGTGGTGCATGGGCCTAGTCTTTTTGTGGGGTGTCTTGAATGTAAACATCATTTAGGGCATGGATGGCATTTGATTGTGGTGATTTTTATGTGTTTTTCGATTTTTGGGGGTGGTGTTGGGGCCTATCCATGTGGGTGGGGGCCATTTTGAGACCTGGTCCAAGCAGGGCCTGGCCATGTGGGTGGGGGTCTAGGTGCCATTTTAAAGCCAGGCAGTGTGCTTTGTTGTGCCTTAGGCCTGCACCCAGTCTGCCATGCTTTCGTCCATTATGCCCAGGGGTACTCAGTGGTGCATGGACCGAGTCTTTCTGTGGGGTGTCTTGAGTTTCAACATGATTGAGGGCATGGATGGCATTGGATAGTGGTGATTTGTGTGTGTTTTTCGATTTATTGGCTGTTGTTGGGGCCTTTTGCCCAGGGGTACTCAGTGGTGCAGGGACTGAGTCTTTCTGTGGGGTCTCTTTTATGTAAACATCATGGAGGGCATGGATGGCATTGGATTGTGGTGATTTTTGTGTGTTTTCGATTTTTTGGCTGTTGTTCGGGCCTTTTGCCCAAGGGTACTCAGTGGTGCATGGACTGAGTCTTTCTGTGGGGTCTCTTTAATGTAAACATCATGGAGGGCATGGATGGCATTGGATTGTGGTGATTTTTGTGTGTTTTTCGATTTTTTGGCTGTTGTAGGGGCCTTTTGCCAAGGTGTACTCAGTGGTGCATGGACTTAGTCTTTCTGTGGGGACTCTGTAATGTAAACATCATGGAGGGCATGGATGGCATTGGATTGTGGTGATTTTTGTGTGTTTTTCCGATTTTTTAGCTGTTGTTGGGGCATTTTGCCCAGGGGTACTCAGTGGTGCATGGACTGAGTCTTCCTCTGGGGTCTCTTTTATGTAAACATCATGGAGGGCATGGATGGCATTGGATTGTGGTGATTTTTGTGTGTTTTTCGATTTTTTGGCTGTTGTTGGGGCCTTTTACCCAGGGGTACTCAGTGGTGCATGGACTGAGTCTTTCTGTGGGGTCTCTTTAATGTAAACATCATGGAGGGAATGGATAGCATTGGATTGTGGTGATTTTTGTGTTTTATTTTTATTTTTTGGGGTGTTGATGGGGCATGACCACGTGGGTGGGGGCCATTTTGAGGACTGGTACAGGCAGGGCCTGGCCATGTGGTGGGGGTCTAGGGGCCAATTCGAAGCCAGACAGTGTGCTTTGTTGTCCCATAGGCCTGCACCCTGTCTGCCATGCTTTCGTCCATTATGCCCAGGGGTACTCAGTGGTGCATGGGCCTAGTCTTTCTGTGGGGTGTCTTGAATGTAAACATCTTTGAGGGCATGGATGGCATTTGATTGTGGTGATTTTTATGTTTTTCAATTTTTGGGGGTGGTGTTGGGGCCTGTCCTTGTGGCTGGGGGCCATTTTGAGACCTGGTCCAAGCAGGGCCTGGCCATGTGGGTGGGGGTCTAGGTGCCATTTTAAAGCCAGGCAGTGTGCTTTGTTGTGCCTTAGGCCTGCACCCACTCTGCCATGCTTTCGTCCATTATGCCCAGGGGTACACAGTGGTGCATGGACCGAGTCTTTCTGTGGGGTGTCTTGAGTTTCAACATGATTGAGGGCATGGATGGCATTGGATTGTGGTGATTTGTGTGTGTTTTTCGATTTATTGGCTGTTGTTGGGGCCTTTTGCCCAGTGGTACTCAGTGGTTCATGGACTGAGTCTTTCTGTGGCGACTCTTTAATGTAAATATCATGGAGGGCATGGATGGCATTGGATTCTGGTGATTTTTGTGTGTTTTTCTGATTTTTTGGCTGTTGTTGGGGCATTTTGCCCAGTGGTACTCAGTGGTGCATGGACTGAGTCTTTCTCTGGAGTCTCTTTTATGAAAACATCATGGAGGGAACGAATGGCATTGGATTGTGGTGATTTTTGTGTGTTTTTCGATTTTTTGGCTGTTGTTGGGGCCTTTCGCCCAGGGGTACTCAGTGGTGAATGGACTGAGTCTTTCTGTGAGGTCTCTTTAATGTAAACATCATGGAGGGCATGGATGGCATTGGATTGTGGTGATTTTTGTGTGTTTTTTGATTTTTTAACTGTTGTTGGGGCCTTTTTCCCAGGAGTACTCAGTGCTGTAGGACTGAGTCTTTCTGTGGGGTCTACTTAATGTAAACATCATGGAGGGCATGGATGTCATTGGATTGTGGTGATTTTTGTGTGTTTTTTGATTTTTTGGGGTGTTGATGGCGCATGGCCATGTGGGTGGGGGCCATTTTGAGGACTGGTACAGGCAGGGCCTGGCCATGTGATGGGGTCTAGGGGCCATTTTGAAGCCAGGCGGTGAGCTTTGTTGTGCCATAGGCCTGCACCCTGTCTGCCATGCTTTCATCCATTATGCCCAGGGGGAATTAGTGGTGCATGGGCCTAGTCTTTCTGTGGGGTGTCTTCAAGTCTAGTCAAGTCAAAAGATTTGTATAGCGCGCTACATACCCAGAGGGTCTCAAGGCGCTTGAAGAAGGGTGGGGAGTTACTTGTCGAATATCCACGTTTTGAGTTGCTTTCTGAATGCTAGGTGGTTCTGAGTAAGGCGAAGGTGAGTGGGAAGTGAGTTCCAAGTTTTAGCTGCTAGGTAGGAGAAGGATCTACCTCCCATAGTGGTTTTGTTGATGCGAGGTACAGTGGCAAGGGCTTGGTTGGAGGATCGTAGCTGGCGGGAGGGGGTGTAGAAGGAGAGTCGTGTGTTGAGGCATTCGGGTCCGATTTCGTAGAGTGCTTTGTGTGCGTGGGTTAGGAGCCGGAAAGTGATCCTCTTATTGACGGGGAGCCAGTGGAGGTTTTTCAGGTGATCAGAGATGTGTTCTTTACGCGGGATGTCTAATATGAGCCTGGCTGAGGCGTTCTGGATGCGTTGTCGTTTTTTCTGGAGTTTTGCGGTGGTGCCGGCGTAGAGGGTGTTTCCGTAGTCCAGTCGGCTCGTGACCAGAGCGTGGGTGACTGTTTTTCTAGTTTCGGTAGGGATCCAGCGAAATGTTTTTTTGAGCATGCGAAGAATGTTGAAGCAAGATGAAGAAACGGCGTTGACTTGTCTGTTCATCGAGAGTGAGGAATCCAGGATGACGCCCAGGTTCCGTGCGTGGTCCGTCGGGATGGGTGCTTTTCCAAGGGCCTCTGGCCACCAGGAGTCGTCCCAGGCGGAGGGGGAGGTACCTAAGATGAGGACTTCTGTTTTGTCTGAGTTCAGTTTCAGACGGCTGTGCTTCATCCATTCAGCTACTTCTTTCATTCCTTCGTGTAGGTTGGTTTTGGCCGTGTTAGGGTCTCTGGTGAGTGATAGGATCAGTTGAGTGTCGTCGGCGTAGGAGATGATGTTGAGGTTATGTTGGCGTGCGATGGCCGCGAGGGGGCTCATGTAAACGTTGAAGAGGGTGGGACTGAGTGAGGACCCTTGAGGTACGCCGCAGATGACTTCAGTAGCCTCTGACTTGAATGGCGGAAGGCGGATTCTCTGGGTTCTTCCGGAGAGGAACGAGGTGATCCATTCGAGTACTTTTCCTTGGATTCCGATGTTTTTGAGGCGCTGTAGAAGGGTGCTATGGCAGACTGTGTCGAAGGCTGCGGAGAGGTCGAGGAGGATGAGGGCGACTGTGTCTCCATTGTCCAGTAGAGTTCGAATGTCGTCTGTTGCTGCGATGAGGGCGGTTTCGGTGCTGTGCTTGGCTCAGAAGCCGGACTGCGAGGAGTCGAGGGATTTGTTGGTTTCGAGGAATGCGGCGAGTTGGTTGTTGACAGCTTTCTCGATGACTTTGGCCGGGAATGGAAGGAGTGAGATAGGGCGATAGTTTTTGAGTTCGGTGGGGTCAGCTGTGGGTTTCTTCAGGAGGGCGCTGAGTTCGGCATGTTTCCAGCTTTCCGGGAAGGTTGCGGAGTTGAGGGAGCAGTTGATGACGTCTCGGAGGTGCGGTGCAATAATGGAGTCTGCTTTGTTAAAGATGTGGTGAGGGCAAGGGTCTGTGGGGGATCCTGAGTGGATAGAGTTCATCAGACGGATGGTGTCCTCAGTGGAGATTGGCTTCCAGTCATTGAGGATGTTCAGGGGGGGTGGGGTTCCTGCGGGGGATTGGGTGGGTTGGTCTCCGGGTTGGTTGTCGAAGCTGTTGTGGATGTCTGCAATTTTGTTGTGGAAGAATGAGGCTAGGGAGTCGCAGAGGGCTTGAGAGGGGGTGATGTCGTTGGAGTTGGCTGAGGGGTTGGTAAATTCCTTGACGATGTTGAATAATTCCTTGCTGTTGTGGGCGTTGTTATCCAGACGGTCCTTGAAGGCTGCTTTCTTGGCATTTCGGATTAGTTGGTGGTGTATGCGGGTGGTGTCTTGAATGTAAACATCATTGAGGGCATGGATGGCATTGGATTGTGGTGATTATTATGTGTTTTTCTTTTTTTGGGGGTGGTGTTGGGGCCTGTTCATGTGGTTGGGGGCCATTTTGAGGCCTAGTCCAGGCAGGGCCTGGCCATGTGGGTGGGGGTCTACGGGCCATTTTGAAGCCAGGCAGTGTGCTTTGTTGTGTCATAGGCCTGCACCAAGTCTGCCATGCTTTCATCCATTTGCCCAGGGGTACTCAGTGGTGCATGGACCGAGTCTTTCTGTGGGTTGTCTTGAATTTTAACATGATTGAGGGCATGGATGGCATTGGATTGTGGTGATTTTCGTGTGTTTTTCGGTTTTTGGCTGTTGCTAGGACCTTTTGTCCAGGGGTACTCAGTGGTGCATGGACTGAGTCTTTCTGTGGGGTCTCTTTAATGTAAACATCATGGAGGGCATGGATGGCATTGGATTCTGGTGATTTTTGTGTGTTTTTCGATTTTTTGGCTGTTGTTGGGGCCTTTTGCCCAGGGGTACTCAGTGGTGCATGGACTGAGTCTTTCTGTGGGGTCTCTTTAATATAAACATCATGGAGGGAATGGATGGCATTGGATTGTGGTGATTTTTGTTTTATTTTTTATTTTTTGTGATGTTGATGGGGCATGGCCACCTGGGTGGGGGCCATTTTGAGGACTGGTACAGGCAGGGCCTTGCCAAGTGGTGGGGGTCTAGGGGCCATTTTGAAGCCAGGCAGTGTGCTTTGTTGTGCCATAGGCCTGCACCCAGTCTGCCATGCTTTCGTCCATTATGCCCAGGGGTACTCAGTGGTGCATGGGCCTAGTCTTTCTGTTGGGTGTCTTAAATGTAAACATCATTGAGGGCATGGATGGCATTTGATTGTGGTGATTTTTATGTGTTTTTCGATTTTTTGGCTGTTGTTGGGGCCTTTCGCCCAGGGGTACTCAGTGGTGAATGGACTGAGTCTTTCTGTGAGGTCTCTTTAATGTAAACATCATGGAGGGCATGGATGGCATTGGATTGTGGTGATTTTTGTGTGTTTTTCGATATTTTTAACTGTTTTTGGGGCCTTTTCCCCAGGAGTACTCAGTGCTGTAGGACTGAGTCTTTCTGTGGGGTCTACTTAATGTAAACATCATGGAGGGCATGGATGTCATTGGATTGTGGTGATTTTTGTGTGTTTTTCAATTTTTTGGGGTGTTGATGGCGCATGGCCATGTGGGTGGGGGCCATTTTGAGGACCGGTACAGGCAGGGCCTGGCCATGTGGTGGGGTCTAGGGGCCATTTTGAAACCAGGCGGTGTGCTTTGTTGTGCCATAGGCCTGCACCCAGTCTGCCATGCTTTCATCCATTATGCCCAGGGGTACTTAGTGGTGCATGGGCCTAGTCTTTCTGTGGGGTGTCTTGAATGAAAACATCATTGAGGGCATGGATGGCATTGGATGGTGGTGATTATTATGTGTTTTTCTTTTTTTGGGGGTGGTGTTGGGGCCTGTTCATGTGGATGGGGGCCATTTTGAGGCCTGGTCCAGGCAGGGCCTGGCCATGTGGGTGGGGGTCTAGGGGCCATTTTGAAGCCAGGCTGTGTGCTTTGTTGTGTCATAGGCCTGCACCAAGTCTGCCATGCTTTCATCCATTTGCCCAGGGGTACTCAGTGGTGCATGGACCGAGTCTTTCTGTGGGGTGTCTTGAATTTCAACATGATTGAGGGCATGGATGGCATTGGATTGTGGTGATTTTCTTGTGTTTTTCGGTTTTTTGGCTGTTGCTGGGGCCTTTTGCCCAGGGGTACTCAGTGGTGCATGGACTGAATCTTTCTGTGGAGTCTCTTTAATGTAAATATCATGGAGGGAATGGATGGCATTGGATTGTGGTGATTTTTGTGTGTTTTCGATTGTTTGGCTGTTGTTGGGGCCTTTTTCCCAAGGGTACTCAGTGGTGCATGGACTGAGTCTTTCTGTGGGGTCTCTTTAATGTAAACATCATGGAGGGCATGGATGGCATTGGATTGTGGTGATTATTGTGTGTTTTTCGATTTTTTGGCTGTTGTTGGGGCCTTTTGCCCAGGGGTACTCAGTGGTGCATGGACTTAGTCTTTCTGTGGGGACTCTTTAATGTAAACATCATGGAGGGCATGGATGGCATTGGATTGTGGTGATTTTTGTGTGTTTTTCGATTTTTTAACTGTTGTTGGGGCCTTTTTCCCAGGAGTACTCAGTGCTGTAGGACTGAGTTTCTGTGGGGACTCTGTAACGTAAACATCATGGAGGGCATGGATGGCATTGGATTGTGGTGATTTTTGTGTGTTTTTCCGATTTTTTGGCTATTGTTGGGGCATTTTGCCCAGGGGTACTCAGTGGTGCATGGACTGAGTCTTCCTCTGTGGTCTCTTTTATGTAAACATCATGGAGGGAATGAATGGCATTGGATTGTGGTGATTTTTGTGTGTTTTTCGATTTTTTGGCTGTTGTTGGGGCCTTTCGCCCAGGGGTACTCAGTGGTGAATGGATTGAGTCTTTCTGTGAGGTCTCTTTAATGTAAACATCATGGAGGGCATGGATGGCATTGGATTGCGGTGATTTTTGTTTGTTTTTCGATTTTGTAACTGTTGTTGGGGCCTTTTCCCCAGGAGTACTCAGTGCTGTAGGACTAAGTCTTTCTGTGGGGTCTACTTAATGTAAACATCATGGAGGGCATGGATGTCATTGGATTGTGGTGATTTTTGTGTGTTTTTCAATTTTTTGGGGTGTTGATGGCGCATGGCCATGTGGGTGGGGGCCATTTTGAGGACTGGTACAGGCAGGGCCTGGCCATGAGGGGGGTCTAGGGGCCATTTTGAAGCCAGGCGGTGTGCTTTGTTGTGCCATAGGCCTGCACCCAGTCTGCCATGCATCCATTATGCCCAGGGGTACTTAGTGGTGCATGGGCCTAGTCTTTCTGTGGGGTGTCTTGAATGTAAACATCATTGAGGGCATGGATGGCATTGGATTGTGGTGATTATTATGTGTTTTTTCTTTTTTTGGGGGTGGTGTTGGGGCCTGTTCATGTGGATGGGGGGCTTTTTGAGGCCTGGTCCAGGCAGGGCCTGGCCATGTGGGTGGAGGTCTAGGGGCCATTTCGAAGCCAGGCTGTGTGCTTTGTTGTGTCATAGGCCTGCACCAAGTCTCCCATGCTTTCATCCATTTGCCCAGGGGTACTCAGTGGTGCATGGACCGAGTCTTTCTGTGGGGTGTCTTGAATTTCAACATGATTGAGGGCATGGATGGCATTGGATTGTGGTGATTTTCGTGTGTTTTTCGATTTTTTGGCTGTTGCTGGGGCCTTTTGCCCGGGGGTACTCAGTGGTGCATGGACTGAGTCTTTCTATGGGGTCTCTTTAATGTAAACATCATGGAGGGCATGGATGGCATTGGATTGTGGTGATTTTTGTGTGTTTTTCGATTTTTTGGCTGTTGTTGGGGCCTTTTGGCCAGGGGTACTCAGTGGTGCATGGACTGCGACTTTCTGTGGGGTCTCTTTAATGTAAACATCATGGAGGGAATGGATAGCATTGGATTGTGGTGATTTTTGTGTGTTTTATTATTTTTTGGGGTGTTGATGGGGCATGGCCACGTGGGTGGGGGCCATTTTGAGGACTGGTACAGGCAGGGCCTGGCCATGTGGTGGGGGTCTAGGGGCCATTTTGAAGCCGGGCAGTGTGCTTTGTTGTGCCATAAGCCTGCACCCAGTCTGCCATGCTTTCGTCCATTATGCCCAGGGGTACTCAGTGGTGCATGGGCCTAGTCTTTTTGTGGGGTGTCTTGAATGTAAACATCATTGAGGGCATGGATGGCATTTGATTGTGGTGATTTTTATGTTTTTCGATTTTTGGGGGTGGTGTTGGGGCCTATCCATGTGGGTGGGGGCCATTTTGAGACCTGGTCCAAGCAGGGCCTGGCCATGTGGGTGGGGGTCTAGGTGCCATTTTAAAGCCAGGCAGTGTGCTTTGTTGTGCCTTAGGCCTGCACCCAGTCTGCCATGCTTTCGTCCATTATGCCCAGGGGTACTCAGTGGTGCATGGACCGAGTCTTTCTGTGGGGTGTCTTGAGTTTCAACATGATTGAGGGCATGGATGGCATTGGATAGTGGTGATTTGTGTGTGTTTTTCGGTTTTTTGGCTGTTGCTGGGGCCTTTTGCCCAGGGGTACTCAGTGGTGCATGGACTGAATCTTTCTGTGGAGTCTCTTTAATGTAAATATCATGGAGGGAATGGATGGCATTGGATTGTGGTGATTTTTGTGTGTTTTCGATTGTTTGGCTGTTGTTGGGGCCTTTTTCCCAAGGGTACTCAGTGGTGCATGGACTGAGTCTTTCTGTGGGGTCTCTTTAATGTAAACATCATGGAGGGCATGGATGGCATTGGATTGTGGTGATTATTGTGTGTTTTTCGATTTTTTGGCTGTTGTTGGGGCCTTTTGCCCAGGGGTACTCAGTGGTGCATGGACTTAGTCTTTCTGTGGGGACTCTTTAATGTAAACATCATGGAGGGCATGGATGGCATTGGATTGTGGTGATTTTTGTGTGTTTTTCGATTTTTTAACTGTTGTTGGGGCCTTTTTCCCAGGAGTACTCAGTGCTGTAGGACTGAGTTTCTGTGGGGACTCTGTAACGTAAACATCATGGAGGGCATGGATGGCATTGGATTGTGGTGATTTTTGTGTGTTTTTCCGATTTTTTGGCTATTGTTGGGGCATTTTGCCCAGGGGTACTCAGTGGTGCATGGACTGAGTCTTCCTCTGTGGTCTCTTTTATGTAAACATCATGGAGGGAATGAATGGCATTGGATTGTGGTGATTTTTGTGTGTTTTTCGATTTTTTGGCTGTTGTTGGGGCCTTTCGCCCAGGGGTACTCAGTGGTGAATGGATTGAGTCTTTCTGTGAGGTCTCTTTAATGTAAACATCATGGAGGGCATGGATGGCATTGGATTGCGGTGATTTTTGTTTGTTTTTCGATTTTGTAACTGTTGTTGGGGCCTTTTCCCCAGGAGTACTCAGTGCTGTAGGACTAAGTCTTTCTGTGGGGTCTACTTAATGTAAACATCATGGAGGGCATGGATGTCATTGGATTGTGGTGATTTTTGTGTGTTTTTCAATTTTTTGGGGTGTTGATGGCGCATGGCCATGTGGGTGGGGGCCATTTTGAGGACTGGTACAGGCAGGGCCTGGCCATGAGGGGGGTCTAGGGGCCATTTTGAAGCCAGGCGGTGTGCTTTGTTGTGCCATAGGCCTGCACCCAGTCTGCCATGCATCCATTATGCCCAGGGGTACTTAGTGGTGCATGGGCCTAGTCTTTCTGTGGGGTGTCTTGAATGTAAACATCATTGAGGGCATGGATGGCATTGGATTGTGGTGATTATTATGTGTTTTTTCTTTTTTTGGGGGTGGTGTTGGGGCCTGTTCATGTGGATGGGGGGCTTTTTGAGGCCTGGTCCAGGCAGGGCCTGGCCATGTGGGTGGAGGTCTAGGGGCCATTTCGAAGCCAGGCTGTGTGCTTTGTTGTGTCATAGGCCTGCACCAAGTCTCCCATGCTTTCATCCATTTGCCCAGGGGTACTCAGTGGTGCATGGACCGAGTCTTTCTGTGGGGTGTCTTGAATTTCAACATGATTGAGGGCATGGATGGCATTGGATTGTGGTGATTTTCGTGTGTTTTTCGATTTTTTGGCTGTTGCTGGGGCCTTTTGCCCGGGGGTACTCAGTGGTGCATGGACTGAGTCTTTCTATGGGGTCTCTTTAATGTAAACATCATGGAGGGCATGGATGGCATTGGATTGTGGTGATTTTTGTGTGTTTTTCGATTTTTTGGCTGTTGTTGGGGCCTTTTGGCCAGGGGTACTCAGTGGTGCATGGACTGCGACTTTCTGTGGGGTCTCTTTAATGTAAACATCATGGAGGGAATGGATAGCATTGGATTGTGGTGATTTTTGTGTGTTTTATTATTTTTTGGGGTGTTGATGGGGCATGGCCACGTGGGTGGGGGCCATTTTGAGGACTGGTACAGGCAGGGCCTGGCCATGTGGTGGGGGTCTAGGGGCCATTTTGAAGCCGGGCAGTGTGCTTTGTTGTGCCATAAGCCTGCACCCAGTCTGCCATGCTTTCGTCCATTATGCCCAGGGGTACTCAGTGGTGCATGGGCCTAGTCTTTTTGTGGGGTGTCTTGAATGTAAACATCATTGAGGGCATGGATGGCATTTGATTGTGGTGATTTTTATGTTTTTCGATTTTTGGGGGTGGTGTTGGGGCCTATCCATGTGGGTGGGGGCCATTTTGAGACCTGGTCCAAGCAGGGCCTGGCCATGTGGGTGGGGGTCTAGGTGCCATTTTAAAGCCAGGCAGTGTGCTTTGTTGTGCCTTAGGCCTGCACCCAGTCTGCCATGCTTTCGTCCATTATGCCCAGGGGTACTCAGTGGTGCATGGACCGAGTCTTTCTGTGGGGTGTCTTGAGTTTCAACATGATTGAGGGCATGGATGGCATTGGATAGTGGTGATTTGTGTGTGTTATTCGATTTATTGACTGTTGTGGGGGCCTTTTGCCCAGGGGTACTCAGTGGTTCATGGACCGAGTCTTTCTGTGGGGTGTCTTGAGTTTCAACATGATTGAGGGCATGGATGGCATTGGATAGTGGTGATTTGTGTGTGTTTTTCGATTTATTGGCTGTTGTTGGGGCCTTTTGCCCAGGGGTACTCAGTGGTGCAGGGACTGAGTCTTTCTGTGGGGTCTCTTTTATGTAAACATCATGGAGGGCATGGATGGCATTGGATTGTGGTGATTTTTGTGTGTTTTTCGATTTTTTGGCTGTTGTAGGGGCCTTTTGCCAAGGTGTACTCAGTGGTGCATGGACTTAGTCTTTCTGTGGGGACTCTGTAATGTAAACATCATGGAGGGCATGGATGGCATTGGATTGTGGTGATTTTTGTGTGTTTTTCCGATTTTTTAGCTGTTGTTGGGGCATTTTGCCCAGGGGTACTCAGTGGTGCATGGACTGAGTCTTCCTCTGGGGTCTCTTTTATGTAAACATCATGGAGGGCATGGATGGCATTGGATTGTGGTGATTTTTGTGTGTTTTTCGATTTTTTGGCTGTTGTTGGGGCCTTTTACCCAGGGGTACTCAGTGGTGCATGGACTGAGTCTTTCTGTGGGGTCTCTTTAATGTAAACATCATGGAGGGAATGGATAGCATTGGATTGTGGTGATTTTTGTGTTTTATTTTTATTTTTTGGGGTGTTGATGGGGCATGACCACGTGGGTGGGGGCCATTTTGAGGACTGGTACAGGCAGGGCCTGGCCATGTGGTGGGGGTCTAGGGGCCAATTCGAAGCCAGACAGTGTGCTTTGTTGTCCCATAGGCCTGCACCCTGTCTGCCATGCTTTCGTCCATTATGCCCAGGGGTACTCAGTGGTGCATGGGCCTAGTCTTTCTGTGGGGTGTCTTGAATGTAAACATCTTTGAGGGCATGGATGGCATTTGATTGTGGTGATTTTTATGTTTTTCAATTTTTGGGGGTGGTGTTGGGGCCTGTCCTTGTGGCTGGGGGCCATTTTGAGACCTGGTCCAAGCAGGGCCTGGCCATGTGGGTGGGGGTCTAGGTGCCATTTTAAAGCCAGGCAGTGTGCTTTGTTGTGCCTTAGGCCTGCACCCACTCTGCCATGCTTTCGTCCATTATGCCCAGGGGTACACAGTGGTGCATGGACCGAGTCTTTCTGTGGGGTGTCTTGAGTTTCAACATGATTGAGGGCATGGATGGCATTGGATTGTGGTGATTTGTGTGTGTTTTTCGATTTATTGGCTGTTGTTGGGGCCTTTTGCCCAGTGGTACTCAGTGGTTCATGGACTGAGTCTTTCTGTGGCGACTCTTTAATGTAAATATCATGGAGGGCATGGATGGCATTGGATTCTGGTGATTTTTGTGTGTTTTTCTGATTTTTTGGCTGTTGTTGGGGCATTTTGCCCAGTGGTACTCAGTGGTGCATGGACTGAGTCTTTCTCTGGAGTCTCTTTTATGAAAACATCATGGAGGGAACGAATGGCATTGGATTGTGGTGATTTTTGTGTGTTTTTCGATTTTTTGGCTGTTGTTGGGGCCTTTCGCCCAGGGGTACTCAGTGGTGAATGGACTGAGTCTTTCTGTGAGGTCTCTTTAATGTAAACATCATGGAGGGCATGGATGGCATTGGATTGTGGTGATTTTTGTGTGTTTTTTGATTTTTTAACTGTTGTTGGGGCCTTTTTCCCAGGAGTACTCAGTGCTGTAGGACTGAGTCTTTCTGTGGGGTCTACTTAATGTAAACATCATGGAGGGCATGGATGTCATTGGATTGTGGTGATTTTTGTGTGTTTTTTGATTTTTTGGGGTGTTGATGGCGCATGGCCATGTGGGTGGGGGCCATTTTGAGGACTGGTACAGGCAGGGCCTGGCCATGTGATGGGGTCTAGGGGCCATTTTGAAGCCAGGCGGTGAGCTTTGTTGTGCCATAGGCCTGCACCCTGTCTGCCATGCTTTCATCCATTATGCCCAGGGGGAATTAGTGGTGCATGGGCCTAGTCTTTCTGTGGGGTGTCTTCAAGTCTAGTCAAGTCAAAAGATTTGTATAGCGCGCTACATACCCAGAGGGTCTCAAGGTGCTTGAAGAAGGGTGGGGAGTTACTTGTCGAATATCCACGTTTTGAGTTGCTTTCTGAATGCTAGGTGGTTCTGAGTAAGGCGAAGGTGAGTGGGAAGTGAGTTCCAAGTTTTAGCTGCTAGGTAGGAGAAGGATCTACCTCCCATGGTGGTTTTGTTGATGCGAGGTACAGTGGCAAGGGCTTGGTTGGAGGATCGTAGCTGGCGGGAGGGGGTGTAGAAGGAGAGTCGTGTGTTGAGGCATTCGGGTCCGATTTCGTAGAGTGCTTTGTGTGCGTGGGTTAGGAGCCGGAAAGTGATCCTCTTATTGACGGGGAGCCAGTGGAGGTTTTTCAGGTGATCAGAGATGTGTTCTTTACGCGGGATGTCTAATATGAGCCTGGCTGAGGCGTTCTGGATGCGTTGTAGTTTTTTCTGGAGTTTTGCGGTGGTGCCGGCGTAGGGGGTGTTTCCGTAGTCCAGTCGGCTCGTGACCAGAGCGTGGGTGACTGTTTTTCTAGTTTCGGTAGGGATCCAGCGAAATGTTTTTTTGAGCATGCGAAGAATGTTGAAGCAAGATGAAGAAACGGCGTTGACTTGTCTGTTCATCGAGAGTGAGGAATCCAGGATGACGCCCAGGTTCCGTGCGTGGTCCGTCGGGATGGGTGCTTTTCCAAGGGCCTCTGGCCACCAGGAGTCGTCCCAGGCGGAGGGGGAGGTACCTAAGATGAGGACTTCTGTTTTGTCTGAGTTCAGTTTCAGACGGCTGTGCTTCATCCATTCAGCTACTTCTTTCATTCCTTCGTGTAGGTTGGTTTTGGCCGTGTTAGGGTCTCTGGTGAGTGATAGGATCAGTTGAGTGTCGTCGGCGTAGGAGATGATGTTGAGGTTATGTTGGCGTGCGATGGCCGCGAGGGGGCTCATGTAAACGTTGAAGAGGGTGGGACTGAGTGAGGACCCTTGAGGTACGCCGCAGATGACTTCAGTAGCCTCTGACTTGAATGGCGGAAGGCGGATTCTCTGGGTTCTTCCGGAGAGGAACGAGGTGATCCATTCCAGTGCTTTTCCTTGGATTCCGATGTTTTTGAGGCGCTGTAGAAGGGTGCTATGGCAGACTGTGTCGAAGGCTGCGGAGAGGTCGAGGAGGATGAGGGCGACTGTGTCTCCATTGTCCAGTAGAGTTCGAATGTCGTCTGTTGCTGCGATTTGGGCGGTTTCGGTGCTGTGCTTGGCTCAGAAGCCGGACTGCGAGGAGTCGAGGGATTTGTTGGTTTCGAGGAATGCGGCGAGTTGGTTGTTGACAGCTTTCTCGATGACTTTGGCCGGGAATGGAAGGAGTGAGATAGGGCGATAGTTTTTGAGTTCGGTGGGGTCAGCTGTGGGTTTCTTCAGGAGGGCGCTGAGTTCGGCATGTTTCCAGCTTTCCGGGAAGGTTGCGGAGTTGAGGGAGCAGTTGATGACGTCTCGGAGGTGCGGTGCAATAATGGAGTCTGCTTTGTTAAAGATGTGGTGAGGGCAAGGGTCTGTGGGGGATCCTGAGTGGATAGAGTTCATCAGACGGATGGTGTCCTCAGTGGAGATTGGCTTCCAGTCATTGAGGATGTTCAGGGGGGGTGGGGTTCCTGCGGGGGATTGGGTGGGTTGGTCTCCGGGTTGGTTGTCGAAGCTGTTGTGGATGTCTGCAATTTTGTTGTGGAAGAATGAGGCTAGGGAGTCGCAGAGGGCTTGAGAGGGGGTGATGTCGTTGGAGTTGGCTGAGGGGTTGGTAAATTCCTTGACGATGTTGAATAATTCCTTGCTGTTGTGGGCGTTGTTATCCAGACGGTCCTTGAAGGCTGCTTTCTTGGCATTTCGGATTAGTTGGTGGTGTATGCGGGTGGTGTCTTGAATGTAAACATCATTGAGGGCATGGATGGCATTGGATTGTGGTGATTATTATGTGTTTTTCTTTTTTTGGGGGTGGTGTTGGGGCCTGTTCATGTGGTTGGGGGCCATTTTGAGGCCTAGTCCAGGCAGGGCCTGGCCATGTGGGTGGGGGTCTACGGGCCATTTTGAAGCCAGGCAGTGTGCTTTGTTGTGTCATAGGCCTGCACCAAGTCTGCCATGCTTTCATCCATTTGCCCAGGGGTACTCAGTGGTGCATGGACCGAGTCTTTCTGTGGGTTGTCTTGAATTTTAACATGATTGAGGGCATGGATGGCATTGGATTGTGGTGATTTTCGTGTGTTTTTCGGTTTTTGGCTGTTGCTAGGACCTTTTGCCCAGGGGTACTCAGTGGTGCATGGACTGAGTCTTTCTGTGGGGTCTCTTTAATGTAAACATCATGGAGGGCATGGATGGCATTGGATTCTGGTGATTTTTGTGTGTTTTTCGATTTTTTGGCTGTTGTTGGGGCCTTTTGCCCAGGGGTACTCAGTGGTGCATGGACTGAGTCTTTCTGTGGGGTCTCTTTAATATAAACATCATGGAGGGAATGGATGGCATTGGATTGTGGTGATTTTCTGTTTTATTTTTTATTTTTTGTGATGTTGATGGGGCATGGCCACCTGGGTGGGGGCCATTTTGAGGACTGGTACAGACAGGGCCTTGCCAAGTGGTGGGGGTCTAGGGGCCATTTTGAAGCCAGGCAGTGTGCTTTGTTGTGCCATAGGCCTGCACCCAGTCTGCCATGCTTTCGTCCATTATGCCCAGGGGTACTCAGTGGTGCATGGGCCTAGTCTTTCTGTTGGGTGTCTTAAATGTAAACATCATTGAGGGCATGGATGGCATTTGATTGTGGTGATTTTTATGTGTTTTTCGATTTTTGGGGGTGGTGTTAGGGCCTTTCCATGTGGGTGGGGGCCATTTTGAGACCTGGTCCAAGCAGGGCCTGGCCATGTGGGTGGGGGTCTAGGTGCCATTTTAAAGCCAGGCAGTGTGCTTTGTTGTGCCATAGGCCTGCACCCAGTCTGCCATGCTTTCGTCCATTATGCCCAGGGGTACTCAGTGGTGCATGGACCGAGTCTTTCTGTGGGCTGTCTTGAATTTCAACATGATTGAGGGCATGGATGGCATTGGATTGTGGTGATTTTTGTGTTTTTTTTTATTTTTTGGCTGTTGTTGGGGCCTTTTGCCCAGGGGTACTCAGTGGTGCATGGACTGAGTCTTTCTGTGGGGTCTCTTTAATGGAAATATCATGGAGGGCATGGATGGCATTGGATTATGGTGATTTTTGTGTGTTTTTTGATTTTTTGGCTGTTGTTGGGGCCTTTTGCCCAGGGGTACTCAGTGGTGCAGGGACTGAGTCTTTCTGTGGGGTCTCATTTATGTAAACTTCATGGAGGGCATGGATGGCATTGGATTGTTGTGATTTTTGTGTGTTTTCGATTTTTTGGCTGTTGTTGGGGCCTTTTGCCCAGGGGTACTCAGTGGTGCATGGACTGAGTCTTTCTGTGGGGTCTCTCTAATGTAGGGCATGGTAGTGTACGCACGGAGGTGCTAATACATCCCCAAGTGAGGCACTCCAAAGGTGATCATGAAATGATTCCAAAAGTTTATTTGCCAAATGTTTATTTGTTATTCAATGTATTTTCATAGTAGTTGTTTAAATGATATTCACAGCATATCAATCCAGTATGTAGTAATCCCTTTAGGGTAAACAATAAACACAAACTCCTCGTATGCATTTCGGGCGGGGGGCCCTTGGTCACGGAGAGCTGAAAGGATGACAGGTCGGGGTCAGGATAAGGGTTGCAAGGAGCAAGGGAAAAATGAATGTCTGACATAATATCGACAGACAGAATATCGATATACAAAAATATCGGAGCAAAAATATCGACAGCAAAAATATCGGAATCCTATCTTCATTAAGGTAAGTACAAAAATATCGAAAAAATAATATCGAAGTACAAAAATATCGGAATCAAAAATATCGTTTTTTTAAATGTATTAATAATAATGTAAAAATAAATTTAAAATACATATAATTTTACAACTATTAAATAAAAATATTAAAACAAAATTAAAACTAATACATATACATTTAAAATAAATAAAACACTTAATACTTTAAAGTTATTTTAATTTTTTTCATGTAATTTATTTGATTTAATGTAATTTTTTTTTGTTTTTACCCTGTACACCTGTACTCCAAAAACCCCAAACTGACCCTGAACCCTAAAAATATCCCTGTACCCCAAAAACCCAAAACTGACCCTGAAACCTAAAAATACCCCTTTACCCAAAAACTGAAAACTGACCCTTATCCCTTAAAATACCCCTTTACCCAAAAACTGAAAACTGACCCTGAACCCTAAAAATACCCCTTTGCCCAAAAACTGAAAACTGACCCTAAACCCTAAAAATACCCCTTTACCCAAAAACTGAAAACTGACCCTGAACCCTAAAAATACTCCTTTACCTATGAACTGAAAACTGACCCAGAACCCCAAAAATACCCCTTTACCCAAAAACTGAAAACTGACCCAGAACCCTAAAAATACCCCTTTACCCAAAAACTGAAAACTGACCCTGAACCCTAAAAATACCCCTTTACCCAAAAACTGAAAACTGACCCTGAACCTTAAAAATACCCCTTTACCCATGAACTGAAAACTGACCCTGAACCCTAAAAATACCCCTTTACCCAAAAACTGAAAACTGACCCAGAACCCTAAAAATACCCCTTTACCCAAAAACTGAAAACTGACCCTGAACCCTAAAAATACTCCTTTACCCAAAATTAATTAATATTATTTAATTACCAATTAATTATTAATTAACAATAACAATAAAGTAAATATATTAGCACATTTGCTGTAATTAATTTAATTTAATAATTAATATTATTTTTCTAAATTAATTAATTAAGAATAACAATAAATTATATATAAAAAACATTACTATAATTAATGTAATTACATAATTAATATTAATTAATTACTAACTAATTATTAATTATAAATATGTCAAAAATTATAATAATTAATTAACTAATTAATAGAAATTAATTACCAATTAATTATTAATTAAAAAATGTACAAACATATATCAAATAATTCATTATTATTAAATTACTTCCCACCCTATTCCCCTATAAACCCATAACCCGCTACAGAACATACTTATCAATTAATCAATTAATTAAAAATAATTAAAATTTATTTCTCAATTAATTAATTAATAATTCATACTAATTAATAATTAATTTAACATAATTAAATTACTTCCCACCCTATTCCCCTATAAACCCACAACCCGCTACAGTAGTAAAAGACAATATTTAATTAAATTACATTAAAAATAAATAATAAAACATAATAAATACAATATAATATACACTAAATGTATTTAAAAATTGATATTAGTAAAATCAAAGTTATTAATTTCGATATTATTGACATCGATATTTACAACTTCGATATTACTGATATCATACCAATATCGATATTAGGACTGTCGATATTACTTACCGTCGATATTTTGTCCCATCGATATTTAAACTTCGATATTTTTGTATATCGATATTTAAAAATCGATATTTTGTCTGTGTACCGGGAAAAATACCCATTTAAGTGCCGATCAATGGAGGAGTGAGCTGACTGTATATTTAATGATAACGGAAAGGAGTGAAGTCGGAAAGTGAGTTAGGGAAATAATGGAAGATGCGGGGGTCCGCAGGGACAAATGGGGTGTGTGTGGAATTCTACATCGCATGAGGGCAAACGAAAATGAATCAAGCGGAGCGCATGCTTAATCGTATATAGTGCAAGAGGCTGCTCGTGGTAGACCATAAACTTACTTCATATCAGACGTAGCGGTACGCTACTTCAAAGGGGTTGCGAAAATCCTCTGCGCTGCGGTGATACCGGCGCGGGTGAGCTAATGAGTGAAGGAGGATAATAATAAGCCTAAACACAGAGAACGGACTCATGTGTTGTCGTGGTTCAGGAAACTGAGGGGTGGACTAAGGGAACAGGGAAAGGCTATACTGAGGATGGGAGGGCCATCTTGGAATGGGAACAAGTACACGGGCGGGTGAAAGGGTGAAAGGAAGGAGGTGGGGGATGCTTTTAGGTGCAGAAAGACGAATCATCAGCCTTATCGTTCCTCATCAGTGCCAGGAACAAGTACTGCTGCGGTGTGTGCAGCACAACGTCACGTGTGGCCACAGACAACTCTGCAACTTGTACAACTGCGGCCTGCTGTTCTGACATATGGCCCCAAAAAAAAGTTGCCCGTAGCTCCTCTAGCAAGAAAGTTGCCAGTAAGGAGCAGAAGAAGCAAGTGGCGCCACTTACCAAGGAGACTGGCGTGCCGACCACCGCATTTTTTGGGGAAAAAAAAGTACACCTGCAGCAGCAGCGGGGTCTGCTGGGGACCAAGCTGGGAGCAGCACCTCCGCTCCATTGGGCTCAGTACCACCACCACCACGCCAACTTAGGTCCAAGCCCTTGAGTGCTGCAGAGGCAGCCAGTATAGTTGTTCAATCACCATCAACCAGTGATGTTGGCCCATCGCAAGAAAGTAGCAGCATCCTTCAATCAACACAGGTTGTTGTAACTCATCTGACGAGTGTTCAACAACCACAGCCGCAACAACAACCACATGTGCAAGTACAAGCCCAAGTACATGTGGAAGGAGAGGCGGCGCAAGGAGAGGCGCAAGCAGAGGTGCATGCAGCGGCACAAGTGCCCACAATAGTTGTTCCTCCCGAAGTAGAGGCACATGAGGAAATCAACATTCAAGCCGAGGTATCATTTGAGGAAGCCATTCCTCCTGATGATTCATTGTCTTTCAGATACCCAGCAAGGAAAAGATCAAGGATGGTGTCTACAACTTCTTCAAGTCCCCTTCCTTCTGATGATATGGAACCACCAGTGCCGTCTGAGAGTGAGGCACACCATGATCTGACAAAGGTAGCTAAGCGTAAAGGGAAGGTCCCGGAAAGTCAAATAGTTATGGAGTGTGATAATGACGCTGAACAAGAAGTGGCGTATACTCCTGCTGATAAAGACTCTCACGACGACGACGCAGTCATCATGGTCGTCACTCCAGCCTCAGCGGGCATGCAGCAAACAGACATTTTTACCCTATCCCGAAATGCTGCTGAGTGTGATGTTGGCGACGTGTCAATGGGACCACCACCAATGCAGTTAACTAGAACACCACCAACTACAGCTTCCATTTTTTATCGCCAGAAAGGACCTCCATCCACTTCGACCTCCATTTCCTCAATTAGTGGTGCTGTAAGTGCACAACGTAGTAAATTTTGGCAACACACACCCTCCACTTCATCTGGCATTAGCTTTCCCAGTATCGCCTCCTCCGCCCCCCACAGACATTTGAAGTCCGCAGTTTGGGACTACTTTAGTGTTAGCCCAACAAGGGAAACATAGCCATTTGTACCATTTGTAAGGTTCGAGTCAGTTGTGGTAAGCTTGGTACCAACTATGGTACCGGAGGCCAGAGAGTTCACCTTGAGAGACAGCACACTGTCAAATGGCATGCACACATAAGGGAGATCAAGGCAGCCCGAATTGCAAGTCAACAAATTGTATCCGGTTATGATTCATCTGATGATGACGAGGAGGAAGAAGCGTCAAACATTTTTTCAGTTACACCCAGTACCCCTGTCAGCAGCACACCCCCTGCAAGATATATGAGCCACACTAAGAGTGTGGGAGAGAGTGAGACACCAATGCGAAAAAGTTCATCATCACTGAGCGTAACTGGGTCGAAGAAGTCATCATCACCCCGTAAAATGGTCCAGCCCACCATTAGAAGCATGTTGTTTTCAGATGCGCTATTTGAACGCAACCACCCAATGGCGCGTCTGTATAACACTAAGCTGGCTGAAATGCTAACGCTGGACCTTCTCCCTTTTTCTTTTGTGGAAGGTGGTGAAATGGTAGCAACACTCTGCCCTAAATGGAAGGTTCCTAGCCGGTTCTATTTTGCCAGAGTTGCAGCACTACATGAAGATGTGCTTGAGGTGATTGGGGCAGCTTTGCAGAAGAGTGCTGTTCACACTATACATCTGACAACAGACATGTGGAACAGTTGCCAAGCCCTTGATTACATGTGCATCACTGCGCACTGGGTCTCTTTTTCAGGGGTTACAGCAAAGCTAAATGCAGGTGATGACACGGACAAAGTTTATAAAGCTGGTCGGAAACATGCAACACTAGCCATGTTTGCCATGGAAAAAAATCATACAGGAGAAAACATTTTGCATGAGTTTAACACAAAGGTCTTTCAATGGCTGTCCCCAAGAAAAACGCATGATTGGTTATGTTTCCACGGATAATGGCGCCAATGTAGTTAAGGCCATGGATAAGGGTAACTATTTCAGAGTGCCGTGTTTGGCGCACTGTATAAACCTGTTTTTAAAAAAATTCATGAGTGAAGAAAGTCCAGTCAACGAGTTACTGACCACCTGCCGAAGAATGTGCACACATTTCAACCATTCTTTTAAGGCCCGGAAGCAGCTGAGGTGCCTGCAACATGAACGTAAAGTGCCAGTGAAAGCACTCATCCAGGAGGTGGTAACACGTTGGAACTTAACATTCTACATGCTTGAGCGTCTGTATGAGCAGTATGCGGTAGTCGATCAGTATTTCTTTAAACTGGGTACACCTATGATAGACCTGAGGATACAGGTGGAGCAATGGGAGCTAGTTAAAAGCCTGACAGACATGCACAGTGCAAGCTGTAGTTTTCTGCTGCTCGAGAAGATTATTACTCGAGCTGCAGCTTTCTCAACGCGAACTGGTAGTTTCTCATTGAGAGCGGTCGCGAGCATGCGCAACCACTCACAATGAGAAACCTTACCTCCCCGCGTTGAGAATCTTGCCGGGATGTCATTTTGCTTGCTCGCGGTCGCGAACATTACGTTCAGGACCGCGAACAAGAAAAAATGAGTGCTGCACTACGCTACGCTGCACTACACGAGTTCGCACTGTGCTACGTGCAGCTCGCGTAGTGCCAAGTTGCGCAAACTTCGCAAACTCCACGAGCGTAGCGTAGTGCTTCACCCAGGCCTAGAAGAAACCGCAGTGGTTTCACGAGTCGATCGAGCCCTTGAATTTTCGCCTATTACATTCGCAAGCGAATGATAATAGGCGAAACCTAAAAATGATATGTTTTAGACAATTTGAAAAGATGTAAGGGATTGGATCCTTCCAGGCTCTACATATCTCACGCCTTGCAAGAAGGATAACATAGAAACTGAATCTTGTAGAGGGATCATTTATATTATAGTCAGAACCCAACCTCGAGAAAATAGTTCTTGGTGTGATTTCCAAAGATAGTTGAAGGACATCTTCGAAAAAGTCCTGGATCTTGACCCAGTAGTTTCTTATCTCTGGGCAGTCAACAAACATATGGGCATCCTCCGCAGCAGGGTGCAAGCATCTTGGGGAGTAATAATCTAAGTTGGAAAATTTAGCTAGTTTTTTAGGAGTTATATAGGCCCTGTACATAGTATAGAGATGGTTTCTTTTTAATGTAGCAGGCTTAACCACTGCCTGCAAGATGATAAAAGAATCAAACCACAGATCCTTAATATTTCCACTGTTCAGTTTTAAAGCATTACCCCAGAGTTTTTGTAGCTCTAGTTCTGTGACATTCTCAACTTCCAGCATAGCCGAGGACCAGTACGAAATTTGGTTTTTCCACCTGCCACTCCTAGATATTAGATCAAACTTCCAATTGGGTTCATTAAAATTCCATGATCTAGTTGACCACAATCCTGACAGCTGGTAGTATTTGAATCTAGTGAGTGTTCCCCCCGTCAGATTAGATAAAGCCTCCCAACTTAAAAGCTGCGAGTCTTCCTGAAGGTCTCCCCAATGTTCTAACCCTGCCATCCTCAGGGGTCAAGATAATCGATCGTCAAGACAAGCCGGTGTACCGGGGGAGTCCCAAAATCAGGGCCTGTGCTGCATAATAGGGGATATCAAGCCTTTTTCTAATATATACCCAATTTCTGAAGGCTGCCCCCAAATTCTTTAGTCTAACCTTTTTAAAAACTTTGGGTCCCCAAACATAAAAAGAAAAAAAGTCTTGTCCCTGTGGTATGTCTTGCAGTAGTGCTTTAAAGAGTATGCCTAGGGAGGATAAATCAATTTTGTCGGCCAATAATCTAAAATTTTTAAAGTGGAATGCATGGCAATAGACAAATAAATCTGGAAAAGCCAGCCCTCCTGTTCTTAAACTTCTCCTGAGCGTTTTTCAGGAGATTCTTGGGGATTTTGAATTCCAGATGAAGGATCGTAGATTCCCTTGTAGTTTTTTAACAAGATAGAGGGATGGAATTAAATAAAAACGTTATTTTTGGAAGAATGATCATCTTGATCAAATTGACTCTCCCAAAGATATTTAATGGGAGGGATGACCACCGCTGAAGGAGGGCACAGACATCCTTTGAGACTCTATCCAAGTTGATTTTTGGTATATCCTCGATATGTTGGGCCAGATATACCCCCAGATATCTCATTCTAGTCTTTGATCCCACTGTCGCTACTTCTTGATTCCACTCCATAATCTCAGTTTTGTCTTTGTTAATAGTATATCCTGAGATCTCTCCAAAAGCTTCAGCTGAATCTATTAATATTGGAAGGGCTTCAGCTGGATTTGAGGTGAACATAAGTAGATCATCAGCGTATAACGCAAATTTTAATTCCAAATTAGAGATCTTAAAAGGCTTAATTACCGGGTCAGACCTAAGCAGACAGACTAAGGGCTCTATGTACAAGTTAAACAACAGAGGCAATAAGGGACAACCCTGCCTAGTTCCACGGGCAATATATACCCAATCAGTGAGGGATCCATTGACTAAGATTTTTACGCGCGGAGAGCAGTAGAGAGACCTTATGGCTGTTATGAAATTGTTTGGGAATCCAAAACCTGTCAGGGCTTGCCACAATATGACCAATCTACTTGGTCGAATGCCTTAGCGGCGTCAACCGCTACGAGAGTCAAAGGGAGCTTCTTGTCAACTGCAGCATCAATCGCTGCGATGGCTTGAAACGTTAACTCATTAAGTTGCCTTTCGGGAATGAAACCCCTCTGATCATGATGGACAATGGTTTTGATTACTCGGGCCAGTCTTGCTGCTAACACCCCGCGTATATCTTTTAGTCCGAATTTAATAAAGAAATCGGTCGGTAGGACTCGATTTTTAATGGGTCTTTATTTGGCTTCAGAATTAGGATGACAGTGGCTTCTGACCACGAGTTTGGGGCCCTCTCCTCTCACAGAAGGATTTTGTTAAAAATGTTGTTAAGACAGATATTATTTGTTCCAGAACTATCCTGTACATCTCCACAGGAAGTCCATCTGGACCGGCTGCTTTTCCTTTAGCCATTTCCATAATCTGAGTTCTTACTTCACATTCTCTGATGTCGGAGGAAAGATACATTTTGTCGCCCTCAGACAGATTGGGGAGCTGTATCTTGCTTAACCAGCCTTCCACCCTCTGTGGAGAGTGACAGGTATTGGCTTTATTTAAATTTTGCATAAAGGATTTAGCCTCCTCCCTACTTAGATCATCATCATGGGTAATAACTCCTGTGCTAAGAAGAGATAGGCTGTAGATCTGGGATCACTGACAAAATATCGACCTCCAAAATATCGACCTACAGTAATATCGAGTCTAAAATATCGAGGGCAAGAATATCAACATCCTATCTACAACATGGTAAGTACAAAAATATCGAAAAAATAATATAGATGTTAAAAATATCGATGTTAAAAATATCGTTTTTTTTCTTTTAAAATAAAAATGTAAAATAAAGTAAATAACACTAATAAATATAATATACATAGTTAAAAGTGTCTAATAATGTTTTAAACGAATAAATAATACGTATATAATAATAATACATTAATTAAATATATACTGTAAATATATAATATATATGTTCTGAACAACAAGTTGTAATAATTATTTTACTAATTTTTAAATTAATAAAATATATTCTAATTTACTAATACATTTACAAACATAAAACAATACCATAAATAAAATGTAAAAAACATAAAAAATTAAATACACTTTTAATATTTTTACAATTAATTATATAAAATATTGGATAGCGTAGGAGTAAAAATTACTATTCCCACTCCAGAGAGTGCATCAGTAGGGAAAGCGTTGGATAGCGTAGGAGTAAAAATTACTATTCCCACTCCAATGAGTGCAACAGTAGAGAAAGCCTTGGATAGCATAGGGGTAAAAATTACTATTCCCACTCCAGAGAGTGCAACAGTTGGGAAAGCTTTGGATAGCGTAGGGGTAAAAATTACTATTCCCACTCCAGAGAGTGCAACAGTAGGGAAAGTGTTGGATAGCGTAGGGGTAAAAATTACTATTCCCACTCCACAGAGTGCAACAGTAGAGAAAGCGTTGGATAGCGTAGGGGTAAAAATTACTATTCCCACTCCAGAGAGTGCAACAGTAGGGAAAGCTTTGGATAGCGTAGGGGTAAAAATTACTATTCCCACTCCAGAGAGTGCAACAGTAGGGAAAGCTTTGGATAGCGTAGGAGTATAAATTACTATTCCCACTCCACAGAGTGCAACAGTAGGGAAAGTGTTGGATAGCGTAGGGGTAAAAATTACTATTCCCACTCCAGAGAGTGTAACAGTAGGGAAAGTGTTGGATAACGTAGGAGTATAAATTACTATTCCCACTCCAGAGAGTGCAACAGTAGGGAAAGCGTTGGATAGCGTAGGAGTAAAAATTACTATTCCCACTCCAGAGAGTGCAACAGTAGGGAAAGCGTTGGATAGCATAGGGGTAAAAATTACTATTCCCACTCCAGAGAGTGCAACAGTAGGGAAAGCGTTGGATAGCGTAGGAGTAATAATTACTATTCCCACTCCAGAGAGTGCAACAATAGGGAAAGCGTTGGATAGCGTAGGGGTAAAAATTACTATTCCCACTCCAGAGAGTGCAACAGTAGAGAAAGCGTTGGATAGCGTAGTAGTAAAAATTACTATTCCCACTCCACAGAGTGCCTCAGTAGGGAAAGCGGTGGATAGCGTATGAGTGAAAATTACTATTCCCACTCCAGAGAGTGCAACAGTAGGGAAAGCATTGGATAGCGTAGGGGTAAAAATTACTATTCCCACTCCAGAGAGTGCAACAGTAGGGAAAGCTTTGGATAGCGTAGGGGTAAAAAGTACTATTCCCACTCCAGAGAGTGCAACAGTAGAGAAAGCGTTGGATAGCGTAGGAGTATAAATTACTATTCCCACTCCACAGAGTAAAACAGTAGGGAAAGCTTTGGATAGCGTAGGAGTAAAAATTACTATTCCCACTCCAGAGAGTGCAACAGTAGTGAAAGCGTTGGATAGCGTAGGGGTAAAAATTACTATTCCCACTCCAGAGAGTGCAACAGTAGGGAAAGCGTTGGATAGCGTGGGGGTAAAAAATACTATTCCCACTCCAGAGAGTGCAACAGTAGGGAACGCTTTGGATAGCGTAGGGGTAAAAATTACTATTCCCACTCCAGAGAGAGCAACAGTAGGGAAAGCATTGGATAGCATAGGAGTATAAATTACTATTCCCACTCCACAGAGTGCAACAGTAGGGAAAGTGTTGGATAGCGTAGGGCTATAAATTACTATTCCCACTCCACAGAGTGCAACAGTAGGAAAAGTGTTGGATAGCGTAGGGGTAAAAATTACAATTCCCACTCCAGAGAGTGCAACAGTAGGGAAAGTGTTGGATAGCGTAGGGGTAAAAATTACTATTCCAACTCCAGAGAGTGCAACAGTAGAGAAAATGTTGGATAGCGTAGGGGTTAAAATAACATACTTATAAATAATAGCATTTTTAAAAAGAAATGATATAAACTATTAAAAAATATAAACCATATACAATACCTACACATAATTATAAAAAACATGATTAGCTAAATATATTTTACCAAAAATAAATATTAAAAAATACCATTTTATAATATTTAATTACCAATTAATAATTAATTAACTATTATATTATTTACAAAACAATCATTTTAAAAACATTATTACTTAATTACATTTAAATTACTTCCCACCATATTCCCCTATAAACCCACTACCCACAACAGAACACATTTATCTATTTATGAATCAATTAAAATTATTTACCAATCAATTAAAATTAATTAACAATTAATTTAATTTATTTACCAATTATTTAAAAATATTTATAATTCCTACTAATTATTAATTAATTAAACATAATTAAATACCTTCCCACCCTATTCCCCTATAAACCCACAACCTGCTACAGAACATATATATCAATTAATCAATTAATTTAAATGAAATAACAATTAATTAAATGTATTTACAAATTATTTAAAATTATTTAATAATAACTACTAATTATTTTTTATTTTAACATAATTAAATTACTACCCACCCTATTCCCCTATAAACCCACAACCCGCTATGGAACATATTTATCAATTATTCAATTAGTTAAAAAGATTTACCAATTAATTAAATGTAATTACCAAATATTTATAATTAATTAATATTAACTACTAATTGTTAATTAATTTAACCTATTTATATTACTTCCCACCCTATTTCCCTATAAACCCATAACCTGCTACTGAACATATTTATCAATTAATCAATTAATTAAAATTATTTTCCAATTATTTAAATATAATTACCAATTAATCACAATTTATTAATAAATCCTACTAATTAATAATGAATTTTACATAATTAAATTACTTCCCACCCTATTCCCCTATAAACCCACAACCCGCTATAGAACATATTTATCAATTAATCAAATAATTAAAATGATTTACCAATTAATTAAATGTAATTACCAATTATTTATAATTAATTAATATTAACTACTAATTATTACTTAATTTTAACTATTTATATTACTTCCCACCCTATTTCCCTATAAACCCATAACCCGCTACAGAACATATTTATCAATTAATCAATTAATTAAAATTATTTTCCAATTATTTAAATATAATTACCAATTAATTACAATTTATTAATAAATCCTACTAATTAATAATCAATTTAACATATTTAAATTACTTCCCACCCTATTCCGCTATAAACCCACAACCCGCTCCGGTACTAAAACATATAATTTGCTTATAAATTAATGTATTAATATATAAATTTAATACACATATATTATTAAATATTTTAATTACTTAAGTAAAACATATAACACATACATAATAAAAACCAAAATAAATAATACAAATATCGATATTAGTGTAATCGAAATTAGTAACATCGATATATATGCTATCGATATTACTAACTTCGATATTACTTACATCGATGTTAAGTATTTCGATATTACTTACCTTAAGGTCGATATTCTGTACAACGATATTCTTGTCATCAATATTCTGCACCTTCGAAATTTCTAACACGATATTTTGGTAGGTCGATATTTCATACTCGATATTTTGACTGTGTACCGTTGATCTGGTTTCTAATCCTATCTGCAAAGGATTTCCATGCAAGAAGGCGGTCGCATTTCTCCCCATACAAAAAGTTTTGGAGCTTACTATCATCCGATCTATCTTTTAAGAACTTGTCAAGGCTTGCTTGATACTCTGCCCGCAAACCATCAAGCTCTTTTTGTAGGCGAATTTAATGTTTAACTGGTCTGCTGATGCTCTCTGAAGTTCCTGTTCTTTTAATTTAAGCTTCAGGAGACTCTCTTCCTTCTTCTTCCTGCTGAGTTTATTTCTTCTGATCATCAGGGTGCTCCGAGAACCTCTAATAAAGGATTTAAATGTATCCCATATCACCTGCTGACTTGTTGCACCATTATTATGCCTGAAAAAATCCTCTGTCTGTGTCGCTAAATCAAGCCTAACCTCCTCTTGGAGTAGCAGGGCTCTATCCAGAGTCCACCTCCTCTGCTGTTCTTTCTGCTTAAAGTGAATTATAAGCTCAACAGTCGAGTGATCTGACAATATCGCAGGAATATAAGAAATAGATTCCACTGCAGAAAAAAGTGATTGATCTAAGAGAAAAAAGTCAATTCTGGAGTGGTGTCCATATCTTCAACTGTAGAAAGAATAATCCCTTTTGTACCATTTTTAGCTCTCCAGACGTCTATAAGATTAAAATCTTTCATAATATTCCTGAGCTCCAATCGGGATCTTTGTGGGGGTGTAAATTTGACCCTGGATGTGCGATCCATTTTTTCATCAAAAATCGAATTAAATCACCCCCTAATATGACGGGTCCAGCAGACTCCACCAAACTAACTTTTAGCTTCATGAGAGCCCCCGGAGCATCTTGATTGGGCCCGTAGTAGGCTGCACATATGAAGGGAGTATTGCCCAATGATAATTATGCCACCAGCCACCTCCCAGTATGATCTGTCTCAGACTTCTCCAGCCTGATCCCAGCATTTTCTCTAATCACTATTGCCACTCCTCTTGTACTACCGCTTTGGTCCGAACAGAGGATAGCTTGGACCCACCCACTGACTTACACTCTCGCATCTCTAAATGAGTCTCCTCGAGTAGGCAAACATGTGCTCCAGAATTGTACAAATATTCATTTACCCTAGACATCTTCCTCCTATCTCTCAGGCCGTTGACGTTCCAACTAAATTTTAATTGTCATGTTGGCCATGTCAACATATCCTTGGATGAATCACTACCCAGCTCCCATCCAAGAAATCTGTATTTCTTCATATGTATATGAGGAATATTTTTTCCCTTTTTACCCCTGCCACCCAACTAACTACCCACCTCCTGTGATCAACCCCCCCATACCTGCTTTGGCGATCTTGTCACCTATTGGGGGCTCACAATGTCTGGTCGGGGTTACCCCCATTATGAAAAAGAAAGTAGGCACCTAAATGTGATCACTAATATATTTATTTTTATTTTATTTTATGTTTTCTCCCTTCTCCTATTTTATCGGTTTTATCTCCCTCTTTTCTTTATTTTTTATTTTTTTTTATTTTATAGTCCTCCCTCTTTATCTAGTTCACCACCCCTTTATTTTCATTTTCATTTGTGTGTTTTTTTTTCCTATGAATTGTGATCAATAGATATGAGATGCTGAGAAAAGACAAACTATCTTCTACTACAAATTCTACTAAGAAATTTCTCTCATTAGAGTGAACGACGCTTCGTCAAGGGGGAATTAAGAGGAGACAAACTATATTCTACTGAGAATTTTCTCTCATTAGGGTGAGTAGCGTGTCCTCTTCTTGAGGTGATAGAAAGTTATGAGTTTTATTCCTCCAAACTACTCTTAAGAATGCTGGAAATTTCATTTGGACCTGTGCGCCCATACTTCTCGGATCAGGCATCCTATTCCCCATCTCCCACTGCGGAACACCTGGGCAAGAGTGAAACTGGGTAATGGGGGCAGTACAACTATGAGCATTCCTATGCACCAAGGTTTAAAACAAGGTTATGTGTTAGCCCCTACTCTGTTTAACATTTTTCTTTCTGACCTCTCAAGTGTGATGGAATTGGCAGAAACTCATCCTCCATTTTTGGCTAACAACCCAATATATTTCTTGCAATATGCAGATGATATAGTACTGTTTAGTAAAACACCTATCGGCCTACAAAGAGCCATTAACAAACTGACATCTTACTTGGATCAGGAACGGCTGGAATTAAACAAAGACAAAACAAAAGTGGTACGCCTAGTAGATCCGCAAAAAATAAAGTACAAATGGACGGCAAAAGGGGAAATAGTGGAAGAACAAAAGTCATACAAATACTTGGGAATAACAATATCAAAAGGTGGAAATCATAAGGAGCACAAAGCAGCAATTCAAGCAAAAGCCCAATCTCTGATCTTTGCGTATCGATCTTTAAAAGGAAAAATGGACTTCCCAAACCATAAGCACCTATTAAAAGTCATGGCAGCTCAAATTATGCCCACCTTATCCCATGGCCTAGCTACCTGGTGTGGTAAGGAGGCCGATTTTCTAAATGACCTACAGATTAAAATCTATAAAGTGGTCTGCAATCTCCCAAAATGCGCCTCAGTTTCCCAAGTCAGGCTTGAATTTGGACTGCAAAATCAGTATTTCCGGAGCATGAGCCGCTTCGTGAAAATCTGCAACAAATCTCGATCTGCAGATCCAGATACAATGGACTGGCTGAGCTTGGAAGAAATCAAACAACGGGCGGAGAACGATTCCGGGAACACATGGGGAAAGTACCTGACACACTGCATGGAAAAGCTGAACCTGGTACTAGCCTGGAAAGCGGGGACAGATAAATCACCCTAAGCAGACTAGCTAACGGGGCACCGAAAAGGAAATCCTTTTTGGAGGACAAACATTCCCTTGCAAATCGTCGACACGGCTGGACCATCATTAACTCTTTTACAACACTAAAACCTCTTGCATATCTTACATCCCATTTTAATGGTCACTTAAAAAAAGCTTTCACAGACTATAGAATGGGCATGCATGTCTCGAAAGACTTACTACCCTCTTGGAAACACGCCCACCAGTCGGAGCAATGTCGACTCTGTGGGTATAAAAATGAAACTCTAGCCCATCTTTTCTGTGTATGCCCGGCACTGATAGGACAGAGACGGCAATATTTGAAATCCATTTTTATTGAGATGAACATTCGCTCCTGCAGACATGCAGTTACAAGCTGGTTGGGAGGTTCCTCCACAATTTTGGTATGCCGGGGAGTCAAATTTCTGGCTGAGGCTAGTAAATGCTTAAGAGAATCTGAGCAGGGAGAACATCGTGACGACGGACCATCAGGGATACCTTAACTCCAGGGTCTCATATTGGGATAAGAAAAAGAGACCCTGAGACAGATTGAGTAGTGTCTGTGGAAGTTCCTTCTATTGCTTTTTAATCTGCATCATATTTTAATGCCATCTGATCTTGAGAAGTATTAATTTAAGAAATTTTATTAACTTGCATTGTTATTTTATTATGCGAATTTGTAATAATTTTAATTAATTATGCAATAAATTTTGACTTGACTTGATGACGTTTCTTCCCACGATTCTGAAGATGAGTTTGAAGGCCGTCAGCCAGATGTGTACTGTGAAAAGCGAAGGTGGAAGAACATGAACACAGTGTACAATTTTGTGTTATCCCGTACCCTTTTCTTGTGTATGTCTCAACAGTTGAGTTACCTTTCTGCTTGCCCACAGGAAGCCACCTGTCTTTAGTTGCTACTGATTCACAATCTTTGCACTCAACAAGTTTCTATGAGGTTTTCTACTACAATGAAACAAATACACATGAGATGCGTTGTTACCAGGACATTATCACATAAAAAAGATCTGCTTTTCAGGATATTGACACACACCCTGCTTGCCCTTATTAAAACTTATTAAAACTCGTGATCAAGCATAGGATAATTTCACAATGTTTGACGAGAATGCCCTTTTCACTTCAAGATGCCTCATACTCGCACACTGTTCATATCACAGCAAATTACAAATACACAGTTCACAAAAAAGCTTTTCAAGTCACTTTGTGCATATTGTTCAGTGTTTGGTATGGAGGCTTTCACTTCCAACTTCAAGTCTTTGTACATTAGTGAAATGTCTTTCAAACCTTGTTGATTAGTGTACTAACCCCAAATATCCTTTATGAATGCCTATGATAGAGCGCGCAGGTCACCCGACTATAATTTTACCAATACTCACCTGGGCCCATAATTCAATTTATACATCTACTTAATCAGGTAACACACACTCTACTACCAGTCTATTTTATTTCCACTAATTCCTATACCATTGACTTACCAATCCTTGTCACTGGTACCCATGACCACATGGATCAGGGAGTTAGTTGTAAAGAAGGCAGTCAAAATACAATAACATTTGCACTCATATAATAACCACAGACTCGGGGAAAATTTAAGCTCTTTATCTAATCATCTTCAAAAGTCACGAGCCACAGATTGAAAGTAATTAGACTATCAATAACCAAGACTAGAAACAGGGTGTAACTATGCAAAAGATATAGTATGCCAACCATTTAGCAAACACAAAAAAAAAGGGAAGGTAAGAACAAGGAACATGCTATTTTGAGAAACAGACTTCCGCAACTTGACTAAAGGAGGGTAAAGAAATAGAACATACTAAGCCAACAGCTTTCAAGTTATCAACAGTTTGGAAAAAGAGAACACAATATGCAATATTGAAACTCAATTTTAGCACATAACTATAGGGAAGGTAAAAACTGGAACACGCTATAAATTCAGATTGTCAAGCTTAACTCCTTAAAGGGAGGGTAAAGAAAAGGGAACAATTATGCAATCATGAAAACCATTTAGCATTTAACTAAAGGTGGGTAAAAAAATGGAACACGCTAATAAAGATCAAAACATGAATTTATCATTTACTAAGGGAAGGGTAAGAAAAGGAACATATACTATCAAAGCTTGTAAATCAGGGAAGGTAAAGAAGAGGACACAAAATATATTGACAATTGCCCACACAGATTTATATTTACCTAGAATGGTGTGAAGACCAACCCTGGCCATGGGTCAGTTGAAAAGGACAGAAGAACCCCAAAGATTTCAGTGCCAGTAGGCCAGCAGGTGCAGAACAGAAAATCAGGACAGGAAACCCCAGATTTGGATCAGGACCGGACCACCAAAGGTTAAGACCAGCACCCGTAGTTTTGGTTGCAACGCCTGCGCTACTCCCTCTCTGCAAGGAATCAGCCAAAACCCTGATTGGGTTACAGCTTTTCACCAGCAAAGTGCTTCGCCAGCACTTCAACTTTCCAGAACGCCGAATGGGTCAACGAACCTCCCGACAGAGTGCTCCGCAGCCCTCTGCTCTTTATCACCTATTGAGTGCGTTGGGTCAGTGACAGATCAGCTATTTGCACAAGTCGGACACTTGCTGGTCTGGCGACAGCGTCTTCCCCAACCTGGCGAGAGATAGAACGCACTTGGTCAGCCAGTTCTCTGCAGTATTCTAGTACTAAATCATAAGATATGCTTAGCAGTTTGTTTCCCGGCTTCTTCTAGTGGGGTCCGACTTGAGTTTTCCAGGCACATCTTGGCTGTGACTGCCTTCTGGCAAGGATTCAATAACACAGAGTTAATTTCCTCTCTGCAGACTGTCATGCACGGAAAGGACTTTCAAGATGGAGTAAATAGCGCCTCCCAGGCCCAAAGATTTCGATACATGAAAAGTAAAGGAAACAAATTTAGAACACAAAATAGGATGAATACACTGTATACCATGAATTTCTACACTATACCCATTACTTTATAATAGACTATAGCATTAGGATTAGGCAGAACGAACAGCTTAGCAAAAGTAGCAGTGCAAGCCTCTCGCATGTGAGAACACAGAGCAGCCATATTACCACTAGTGCGCAGATGCAACAGATTTCCCTCCAAAGCTGCTAGTACGTCATGTCACGTGGGTATGACAGACGCATGTGCAGTAGAAATTCCCGCATAGCAGCAGCCATTTTAAATGCAAGCGTATTAAGATTAGAAAACACATAAGCAAGCTTCACTCGGATACCCAATAATGATGAAAAAGGGGCAAATTAGTAAGACAAACATGCTGATTACATAGTTAGGGTTATTCGAGGTTCATGAATTCAAGCAAGTCACTTCTTGTGCGAATCCTTGCTCCATCACCTATACCAAAAAAAGCAGCAATATACCAATTGTAATTTTAGCCTTTCTTGTTAATATTGTGTCAATTTTGTTTCCATTGGCTTGTCACAGTTTCCCCCAGTGGCATAACCAAGTTGTGCATTCCATTGGGAACCTGCCATAGAATGTTGACAACTGTCAGCTATTGGCAGTTGCGTCGGACAGAGGATGGCTGAATAAAGAAGACTCTGCACTTACCTCGTCTTGTCTTCATTTAAATCGTTTTCTTCTTTTGCAGAGGTGTCTGAAGCAGAGGCTTGCAGAGGATGGAGTCTAAAGCAAAGGCAGGTGGAACATACGAAGGTGTCACAGATCCTGTACGGGAACAGGATCATGTAGGTAAGATTTTCTGTGGAACTGCTTTCCAGAGCAAGAAAAACATTCTTTTTTCTTCAGAGTCAGAAAGACAAACAATGGAGCAGTAGATGGGTGGGGTCTAGGACCACACCCAAGGGTGTGGCAGGGCATAGTCAAAGGCATATTCCAGGCAGAAGGGTGAGGTCTTTATAGGACCGCACCCAAGGGCGTGAAATGGCATCGCCCAAGTAGCGTTCCAGGCCCAAGTGGGTGCTTAATAACAAGGAGCATGCACACAATGAGGCGATGAGCAACATAATGACATATACAGCACGGGAGGGAATCAGAAAGGTCCAGGGGGTAAATTTACATTACAGGTTACCGAATACCTTTGGAAGGGGGAAACCAGGAGGGAAGCCAGAAAAGTGCAAAGCAGGCAACGCATGCTGGACGGGGTGTGACAGTTATAAATATCAACCATTCAAACTGTTAGCCTTAGGGTGATCTTTACTCTCCTGTTTTGCTGATTTTGTTTTGTTGGCCTTAGGACTCTAACACTTCTAACCAGTGCTAAAGTATTTGTGCTCACTCCCTAAAACATGGTAACATTGACTTACACCTAATTGGCATATTTAATTACTCAAATGTCTCCAGTAAAGTGGTATACCTTATATCCAGGGCTGGTAAATTAAATGCTTCTAAGTGGGTCTGCCGCAAGTATTTTGCCACCCACTTTGATAGCCCCTTAAACCATGTTTCAAGCCTTCTATTGCAGCCTGTATGTAGTTTTAAACTGCTGATGTGACTTGGCAAAATAACCCCTTCACCAAGTCTGAAAACCTTTTTTTATTACATATACGTCAAGGCAGGCCCCAAACAGCTCATAGGGCAAAGTGCATTGTATTTAAAAAGTTGGACATGTACGTTTAAGTTTTATGTGTCCAGGTACTGAAAACTACTAAAATCATTGTTTACTACCATGAGGCTTTCATCTCCCAAAGAATAACACTTGGTTACCCTATCACTTTAATACGTGATAACTTTGTTGGGGAGCAGATTACTGAGGACATTGTATTTAAAGTCTTCTTTATGGTAAAGTCAGATTTTAAATCACAATTATGAAAATGGCACTGCGAGAGTGTTTGCATCTTCTTGTCCTAACTATTTGGTGCCTGCAGTCATGGGTCCCATGACTATATATAAGTGTCAGTTGGTCTTTCTATATTTGTCCCCGACAGTCACATAATATGACAGACTGGGTGTTGGCAGGATGGGCCATCGAAGGCAGAAATCCTGATGTTTTGGGCTTTTTGCAATCAGGAACAGGCTTGTTTGTCACAAGATCATGCTGTCCACAGCAACCAGCAACACAAAGCTCCAGTGAACCTGAATCTTCATGCTACAGCTGCCACTTGCGATGACTGACATTGCGAGATCTGAACTTCGCGCAGCAGGATCAACAGCCAGTGGTGACCACCACCGTGATTCTACAGGGATTACTCCCATTGCACTAGTCAAAGCATATCCTGTCTTGTAAACTCTTGTCCTCACCTTTGTCTATAAGTTTGCAATGCCCACCTCTTAGTACCTCTTTCTAGCACTTTTCAAGCTTATTTGGCTGAACTCCCACACTAGGCTCACTCCAAAATAGAGATAGAGCATGGTGGTAGAAGCAGGGAATAGGGAGGGTTGAACGTGGGCACAGCTGCCAGGAGAGGAACAGAGCTGCTGAAGTTATGGTGAAGGGGGAGAACAGGAGCAACCAGGCCCAGAGGGTCACGGCCCAAGCTCCTGAACTGCTTCAGTTTCTTCCAAGGCTCTTCCACAAGCCTCCCAACAGGCAAAACCCTAACCAGGAATGTGTCCCAAATCGAGAGGCTCTGTCTACAAGCTCAGGGCACGTGGGCTCAAGGAAACCAGCTCTTCCGGATTAGCCCAGCTGGCCAGAGTCTGAACCCCTTACTTCACTTGTCGCCCTCCGCCACCACCTTGCTCTTCGTTCGGTCTCCTCTGCACTGTTGCTCCTCTGACTTGCTTGCGCTTCCATACACATTTTCACTGAGAACTGAGGAAGGTTTAGAATGTCAGGTAGTGGTCGGTTAGCTTAATTATAACTGTCTTGATGGATTGAGGTGCATTACTTTGCCATTGGCACGTTTGTGAATAGTAACTCAAGTTTGAATGGAAGCTTCCTGCTTATAAAAGGCAGTGTTTTCAGTTAATACGAACACATATTTCAGTATGTTTTTAATTTAGGAAGTAAGAAATGCTTGCCTATTTTTGGAAGTTAATCAAGATAGGTTGACAAAACTGGCAATTCGAAAACCTACTTGGGAGAAAGAAACCGAAATTCACGTTAAGGAAAATCAACAAAAAAATAAAAAAACATTTAGCGTGGTGCTGGCACTGGCTATTATACCGACCTATAATGCAAACAACATTTAATGAGTTGAAAACAGCGTAGCTATTGTTAAAATAACTATATTACAGAAATATGTACACAAAAATAGAGGTTGACATTTTAATGTAATGTAAAAATATACTGAGTTCAATACAAGTATGAAAAATGTGCCGCATTTCGAAAATATAAAATGAGCAATCAACTAGAATATAATTAATGCACCATTCGCAGCGAAATGAGGCTGGTTCATGTTTAACAACACCAAGCAAGCATAATTATATTTATTTATTGTATACATATTTTACTGTTTATAATACAGTATACAGCTGAAAATAATGTGATGAAAATAAACTATATTCAGATCACGTTTTGAAAAAGGTTTATATACACTAAACAGTATTATAGGGGGAATTCAGTTTTTCTTTAAATGAAAAATCCCTGCCACTTAACGATTAACGAGGGCAAGATGTCAACTCGGGCAGGACACTCAATCAATTCAAGCCATGTCTCCCTGATGCAACAAATATTTAGCAACATTTAAGTATAGCATTTATATCTTCTTAATAAACATAGCTGAGCTTGGCAAAAAAATGAAAAATTCAACTAATTGCCCACTAAAATGAAGATATAAAAATGAGCAAATTGGCCTTAAATAATAACATCCTTTCACTACTGAATTTCTTCTTGTCTTTTAACCTAAAATCCTGCAGTAACCTATCATACCGTCACATCCATTCGTGAGTAGATGATTATAGCATGCTATACAATATTATAACCATTAGATTTGTGAAACTTTCTGTATTTGAGCCACCCCAGGCACTTCATGAGTACATTTTCACTGGAGAGAGAACAAAACCTGTATTCTTAGAGGTCACTCTGTGGGAGTTGAAAGATTTCCCGGGGTCAGGAACCTACATAATATAAGAGTTTAAATGGTTGAGCTTAGAAATTTGGTAGGCTAAACAATTTGCTTTAGGCCGATTTTCAGTTTACCGGCATTTAATTTACATGTTGAAATGTGTGAAATTATAAAAGTTTGTAAGGATCATATTTGGAATTCTTATCATGCAGGTGATGTAAAATATATGCGACGGTGCTTGTGTGTCAGCAGAATTGTTTTTGTTCTAGGGAGGTTTCCTGCACAGAAACGAGTCTCATCTCGGGAGGAGTAAGGATTCGGCGATTGCCCAGATATACATGATTTTGTAAATCTGGGACAGCGTCAAAATCCGTGGGTGTTGCGTTGAAACACCCACCACAAAGCCCATGGAACGTCTGCCGATTTCAGAGTAAGGCAATTCAGCGATTTGCACTGCATCACCTTACTCAAGATGTATGAGTCCACTCAAAGCCACAAAGGCTGGCTTTGCATGGCTTCATAAATCTGATTCGGAGCCTTGTGTCACGCATGCATAACTGTACCATTTTATGTTGTGCAAAAGTAACACAATGCTCTCATGCATTACACCCTGTATGCTTTTTTAAACTGTGCAAACTTTAGAAAGTTGTAAAAGTTTAAAAATTAATTCATGAAGTTCCCATCTTCAGAAATAATGTGCCCTTTACAGGTGGAGAAATCTCTGCGCAGACATCTCCAAGCCTTCAGATATCTTAAAATGGGTGTCATTCCCTCAATCCAGGAGGAGATTGCCTCAAAGGAGTAGGAATAATTACCTCTCCTATTCACATTTTGAAGTTATGTACAAGATGTACGATGAATAATGTTTCTACAAGTAAACCTTTAATGGGAGTTCTAGGAAGCATAGATCTCTTCCTTCTCTATGTACAGCTTGGAATGGAACCTTTTGTGTATTTAGAGCCACTTCTGATTAGTAATAACTATTGTGAGTTACAGAAGGCCAAGGCGATTGCACAGCGATACCAGACTGCCCTATGCCCTACGCCCATCTTCATTTACTTCAAGCCAAATGTCCATAGAGCCAAATACTATAGTTGGAACACAATACATTGACAGGGGGACCTATGACAGGGCTGTCATATATGTCAGTGAGAGAGTGGTGTTTGGTGATAACATGTGTGCATAGGAACAGAATATATGTGTATGGATGAATCCAAGCCAGTTTCGTACCTTTTGCCAAATGTGTCACTGTTACATGTATAACGCAAATATACAACAATTTGTTTTAAATGGGAGAAATATAAAGTGGAGAGTTCTTCAAAAATGTTTATGAAATTGACACATTTTCTGCATTTTCAATGTCTCCTGCTTTGAAATGCGAGAAAATGGATGGATTTGATAAAACTCATCATTTACGTTTTCTCCTATATTAAAGTGTTGCATTTACAAATAACAGACAGCTTGAACCCTGGGGCATGTAGACACAGTGCCATTTTCATAACAGCCATTTGTTTAAATGAGAGGAATTTAAAATGAAGAAACAGTCCTCCTAAAATATTAATGCATACATTTGATGGAGGGAATGCTGAACAGTGTCAAATACTCACCCCCAGTCAGAGCTCTAGGCCAAAACCTATTGTTTTTTTACTCACCACACCAAACCAGGTTGGACCCAGACATATGCAGCGAAGTCTTGGTCATGCTCCTCATGGGAACATTCTAGCCCGATCTGCCAAGCCAGGTACTTACTGGCGGTACAAAAGGGGGTGGTGATGGACGGGGCATCGGAACCAATCAAACACTCGCACCCAGTCAACAGATCTGTGTTTAATCCATCACCGTTATGTAGCCCACTCTGCCACCCCAGTTCATACATGGCCATATGCAAATCAGTCTGACCCTGTGCCTCATGGGAACAGTCCAGCCCGAACTGCCAAGCCATGCCTTCCCTGGACCGGAAACAAGCTTCCTAGGACCGGTTTCTGGCATTACAGCCGTCTTTAGCCAGGCTTGCTTGAATCCAGTGGCAAAGTGAGCAAGGGACTCACGTCTGAGCATACCCTGCCAACTTATGGCGAACAAAGCGGTACAAAAGGGGGTGGTGATGGACGGGGGATCTGAACCAATCAAACACTCACACCCAGTCAACAGATCTGGGTTTAATCCATCACCGTTCTTTGGCCCACTTTGCCACCCCGGTTCAGACATGGCAATATGCAAATCAGTCTGCCCTGTGCCTCATGGGAACAGTCCGGCCCGACCTGCCAAGCCATGCTTTCCCTGGACCGGAAACAAGCTTCCTAGGACAGGTTTCTGGCATTGTAACCGTCTTCAGCCAGGCTTGCTTGAATCCTGTGGCAAAGTGAACAAGGGACTCACGTCTGAGCGTACCCTGCCTTCTTATGGCGAACAAAGCGGTACAAAAGGGGTTGGTGATGGATGGGGCATCTGAACCAATCAAACACTCGCACCCAGTCAACAGGTCTGAATTTAATTCATCACCGTTCTTTAGCCCACTCTGCCACCTCAGTTCAGACATGGTCATATGCAAATCAGTCTGACCCTGTAGCTCATGGGAGCAGTCCAGCCCGAACTGCCAAGCCATGCCTTCCCTGGACCGGAAACAAGCTTCCTAGGATCGGTTTCTGGCATTACAGCCGTCTTCAGCCAGGCTTGCTTGAATCCAGTGGCTAAAGTGAGCAAGGGACTCACGTCTGAGCATACCCTGCCAACTTATGGCGAACAAAGCGGTACAAAAGGGGGTGGTGATGGACGGGGCATCTGAACCAATCAAACACTCACACCCAGTCAACAGATCTGGGTTTAATCCATCACCGTTCTTTGGCCCACTTTGCCACCCCGGTTCATGTGGTACTGAAATTCCGGACCCTGCTGTTCCACCGGTATCGAGGTCCAAACACTCGTGTCACAAAATATTGTCGTACCATGACGAATTTGGTATCGGCAGACCGGTAATGATTAGGACATTATCCCTATGCATTTGCGTCATGATTGAGTGATGCTAACACCCTTAAATCGTGGTTTCCGTTCCGAACCCTCGGACTCCATTTTGTGAACGGCATCCATCTTATGACTTGCCCTCATATAGTCAATTGATTAAGACCGAGCTCGATCTGAAAGGACACGTCCACCTTAGCTGACTTCCCCATGACCTGGCCAAACTAACTCCACTGCCTCCAGCCAAACCTGTTTGGGCAGCTCCTCGCCCAGTAGCCGAGTAAGATATCATCAAGGCACAACATGCCATAAACCATTCACTACATACAGACCATGTTTTCCATACATATACACCTGTCCATGATTCTTGTTTATGACCAGTTTTACGACGGGAGGGAGCCCGACCTTATTGGTGTTTCATCGATATCTGATGGGAACTCTGGGCCTGGCGGGGTAATCCATCACGATCCGGACATCTAAAATATGTACTGACCAGCATGACTTCGCTCTTTGTATTATTGTAGAAATATGTGTATAACCATATCATAAACTCAAGAATTCTTGCCCGCAGCTGTTATTTCTGTATATAAGGAGAAGGCTGGTTTTGTAAAAACGAACAGTCTCCTGAGAACTTACAGCCCGTGCTGTTGTAATTCTCGGACACATGTTACTTGGTTGCAACCAATAAACCTCGATCTCTGACTTCAACTAGAAGACTCTGTGTTTCTGTAGTCCAGAACAGGGAGAACCCAGAGGTCTTCGGGTGTGGTCCCCTGGCACCACCGGGTCTCTAAAAACCCGGCACCTCATTCAGACATGGCAATATGCAAATCAGTCTGCCATGTGCCTCATGGGAACAGTGCAGCCCGACCTGAAAAGCCATGCCTTCCCTGGACCGGAAACAAGCTTCCTAGGACAGGTTTCTGGCATTGCAGCTGTCTTCAGCCAGACTTGCTTGAATCCAGTAGCAAAGTGAGAAAGGTACTCACGTCTGAGCATACCCTGCCTACTTATGGGGAACAAAACGGTACAAAAGGGGGTGGTGATGGACGGGGCATCTGAACCAATCAAACACTCAAACCCAGTCAACAGATCTGGGTTTAATCCATCACCGTTCTTTAGCACACTCTGCCACCCCAGTTCAGACATGGCCATATGCAAATCAGTCTGATCCTGTGCCTCATGGGAACAGTATAGCCCGAACTACCAAGCCATGCCTTCCGTGGCCCAGAAACAAGCTTCCTAGGACCGGTTTGTGATATTACAGCCATCTTCAGCCAGGCCTGCTTGAATCCATTGGCAAAGTGAGCAAGGGACTCATGTCTGAGCATACCCTGCCAACTTATGGCGAACAAAGCGGTACAAAAGGGGGTGGTGATGGATGGGGCATCTGAACCAATCAAACACTCACACCCAGTCAACAGATCTGGGTTTAATTCATCGCCCTTCTTTAGCCCACTCTGCCACCTCAGTTCAGACATGGTCATATGCAAATCAGTCTCACCCTGTAGCTCATGGGAACAGTCCAGCACGAACTGCCAAGCCATGCCTTCCCTGGACCGGAAACAAGCTTCCTAGGATCGGTTTCTGTCATTACAGCCGTCTTCAGCCAGGCTTGCTTGAATCCAGTGGCAAAGTGAGCAAGGGACTCACGTCTGAGCATACCCTGCCAACTTATGGTGAACAAAGCGGTACAAAAGGGGGTGGTGATGGACGGGGCATCTGAACCAATCCAACACCTACACCCAGTCAACAGATCTGGGTTTAATCCATCACCGTTCTTTGGCCCACTTTGCCACCCCGGTTTAGACATGGCAATATGCAAATCAGTCTGCCCTGTGCCTCATGGGAACAGTCCAGCCCAACCTGCCAAGCCATGCCTTTCCTGGACCGGAAACAAGTTTCCTAGGACAGGTTTCTGGCATTGTAGCCGTCTTCAGCCAGGCTTGCTTGAATCCAGTGGCAAAGTGAGCAAGGGACTCACGTCTGAGCATACCCTGCCTACTTATGGCAAACAAAGTGGTATAAAAGGGGGTGGTGATGGACGGGGCATCTGAACCAATCAAACACTCACACCCAGTCAACAGATCTGGGTTTAATCCATCACCGTTTCATTAGCACACTCTGCCACCCCAGTTCAGACATGTCCATATGCAAATCAGTCTGACCCTGTGCCTCATGGGAACAGTATAGCCCGAACTGCCAAGCCATGCCTTCCCTGGACCGGAAAAACCTTTCTAGGATCGGTTTCTGTCATTACAGCCATCTTCAGCCAGGCTTGCTTGAATCCATTTGCAAAGTGAGCAAGGGGCTCATGTCTGAGCATACCCTGCCTACGTATGGCAAACAAAGCGGTACAAAAGGGGGTGGTGATGGACGGGGCATCTGAACCAATCAAAAACTCACACCCAGTCAACAGATTTGGGTTTAATCCATCACCGTTCTTTGGCCCACTTTGCCACCCCGGTTCAGACATGGCAATATGCAAATCAGTCTGCCCTGTGCCTCATGGGAACAGTCCAGCCCGACCTGCCAAGCCATGCCTTTCCGGGACCGGAAACAAGTTTCCTAGGACAGGTTTCTGGCATTGTAGCTGTCTTCAGACAGGCTTGCTTGAATCCAGTGGCAAAGTGAGCAAGGAACTCAAGTCTGAGCATACCCTGCCTACTTATGGCGAACAAAGCGGTACAAAAGGGGGTGGTGATGGACGGGGCATCTGAACCAATCAAACATTCACACCCAGTCAACAGATCTGGGTTTAATCCATCACCGTTCTTTAGCACCTTCTGCCACCTCAGTTCAGACATGGCCATATGCAAACAAGTCCGACCCTGTGCCTCATGGGAACAGTATAGCCCGAACTGCCAAGCCATGCCTTCCATGGCCCAGAACCAAGCTTCCTAGGATCGGTTTCTGTCATTACAGCCGTCTTCAGCCAGGCTTGCTTGAATCCAGTGGCAAAGTGAGCAAGGGACTCACGTCTGAGCATACCATGCCACCTTATGGCGAACAAAGCGGTACAAAAGGGGGTGGAGATGGACGGGGCATCTGAACCAATCCAAAACCTACACCCAGTCAACAGATCTGGGTTTAATCAATCACCGTTCTTTGGCCCACTTTGCCACCCGGTTCAGACATGGCAATATGCAAATCAGTCTGCCCTGTGCCTCATGGGAACAGTCCAGCCCGACCTGCCAAGCCATGCCTTTCCTGGACCGGAAACAAGTTTCCTAGGACAGGTTTCTGGCATTGTAGCCGTCTTCAGCCAGGCTTGCTTGAATCCAGTGGCAAAGTGAGCAAGGGACTCACGTCTGAGCATACCCTGCCTACTTATGGCGAACAAAGCAATATAAAAGGGGGTGTTGATGGACGGGGCATCTGAACCAATCAAACACTCACACCCAGTCAACAGATCTGGGTTTAATCCATCACCATTTCATTAGCACACTCTGCCACCCCAGTTCAGACATGGCCATATGCAAATCAGTCTGACCCTGTGCCTCATGGGAACAGTATAGCCCGAACTGCCAAGCCATGCCTTCCTTTGCCCTGAAACAAGCTTCCTAGTACCGGTTTCTGACATTACAGCCATCTTAAACCAGGCTTGCTTGAATCCATTGGCAAAGTGAGCAAGGGACTCATGTCTGAGCATACCCTGCCAACTTATGGCGAACAAAGCGGTACAAAAGGGGGGGGTGGTGGACGGGGCATCTGAACCAATCAAACACTCACACCCAGTCAACAGATCTGGGTTTAATTCATCACCGTTCTTCAGCCCACTCTGCCACCTCAGTTCAGACATGGTCATATGCAAATCAGTCTGACCCTGTAGCTCATGGGAACAGTCCAGCACGAACTGCCAAGCCATGCCTTCCCTGGACGGGAAACAAGCTTCCTAGGATCGGTTTCTGTCATTACAGCCGTCTTCAGCCAGGCTTGCTTGAATCCAGTGGCAAAGTGAGCAAGGGACTCACGTCTGAGCATATCCTGCCAACTTATGGCGAACAAAGCGGTACAAAAGGGGGTGGTGATGGATGGGGCATCTAAACCAATCAAACACTCACACCCAGTCAACAGATCTGGGTTTAATCCATCACCGTTCTTTGGCCCACTTTGCCACCCCGGTTCAGACATGGCAATATGCAAATCAGTCTGTCCTGTGCCTCATGGGAACAGCCCAGCCCGACCTGCCAAGCCATGCCTTTCCTGGACCGGAAACAAGTTTCCTAGGACAGGTTTCTGGCATTGTAGCCGTCTTCAGCCAGGCTTGCTTGAATCCAGTGGCAAAGTGAGCAAGGGACTCACGTCTGAGCATACCCTGCCTACTTATGGCGAACAAAGTGGTACAAAAGGGGGTGGTGATGGACGGGGCATCTGAACCAATCAAACACTCACACCCAGTCAACAGATCTGGGTTTAATCCATCACCGTTCTGTAGCACAATCTGCCACCCCAGTTCAGACATGGCCATATGCAAATCAGTCTGACCCTGGGCCTCATGGAAACAGTATAGCCCTTACTGCCAAGCCATGCCTTCCGTGGCCCCGAAAGGAGCTTCCTAGGACCGGTTTCTGACTTTACAGCCATCTTCAGCCAGGCTTGCTTGAATCCATTGGCAAAGTGAGCAAGGGACTCATGTCTGAGCATACCCTGCCAACTTATGGTGAACAAAGCGGTACAAAAGGGGGTGGTGATGGACGGGGCATCTGAACCAATCAAACATTCACACCCAGTCAGTTCGAGCTGGACTGTTCCCATGAGGCACAGGGTCAGACTGATATGCATATGGCCATGTCTGAACTGGGTTGGCAGAGTGGGATAAAAAATGGTGATGGATTAAACCCAGATCTGTTGACTGGGTGTGAGTGTTTGATTGGTTCAGATGTTCCGTCCATCACCACCCCCTTTTGTACCGCAGGTCCTTACTGGACCAGGATCAAGCATCCAAGGGCCTGTTTTGGGGTATCACCCCTTATCATCAGGATAGCTTGACTCCAGTGGCATGGTAAGCACAAGACCCATGTCGGGGTATACCCGCCCCACTCGTTTTAACACATGCAAAAAAAAAACAATTGTTGAACGGAATGCTCAAGAATATTAAACACTCACCTATAGTCTGAAATCTGGGCCTAAATCCATATTTTTTTTTGGTCACCACAGTTTGGACAACGCTATGTGTAAATCAGTCTGCACCCTGCTCCCCAGGGGAACTGTCCAGCATGAACTACCAGGCAAGGTCTTCTCTGGCCTGGAAACAAGCATCCTAGTACCGGTTCAGAGTATCACCCTCCATCAGCCAGGATAGCTCAAGTCCACTGGCATTGTGAGCAGGGGACCCACATCTAAGTGTCCCCGTCCCACTCGGGGTGACAAATGCAAAAAGAGCAATTGATGGACAGAATGCTGAACAATGTCAAACAGCCCCTCATTCAGAGATGTGAGCCTAAATCCGTAACTTTTTTTGCTCACCACACCAAACAAGTTTGGATCCAGCTATATGCAAATCAGCCTTGACTCTGCTCCCCATGGGAACAGTTCAGCCCGAACTGCCAGGCCAGTTCTTCCCTGGACCGGAAACAAGCATTGTAGGACCGGTTTTGAGGTATTACTCATCATCAACAAGGATAGCTTGAATTCAATGGCATGGGAAGCATGGGTCCTACATCTGGGCATCCCCGTCCACTCGGGGTGACACATGCAAAAATGTCAATTGATGGACAGAATGCTGAACAATGTCAAACACTCACCCACAGTCAGAGATCTGGCCCTAAATCCGTTTTTTTTGTTCACCACACCAAACCAGTTGGACCCCGCCATATGCAAATCAGTCTTGACCCTGCTCCCCATGGGAGCAGTCCAGCCCAAACTGCCAGGCCAGATATTCCCTGGACTGAACACAAGCGTTTTAGGACCGGTTTTGGGGTATCCCTGCTCATCAGCCAGGATAGCCCTGATCTAGTGACATGGGCAGAATGCTGAACAATAGCAAGCATTCACCCCTAGTTAGAGATCTGGCCCTAAATCCACCATGTTTGCCATGCCACTGGATTCAAGCCATCCTGGCTGATGAGGGGTTAAACCCTGAAATCGGTCGTATGAGGCTTGCTTCTGGTTCAGAGAAGACCTGTCATGGCAGTTCTGGCTGGACTGTTCTCATGGGAAGCAGGGTGCAGCCTGATTTACATATAACTGGGTCCAAACTTTTTGGTATGGTCAGCAAAGAAATGCCGGATTTAGGCCCAGATCAGCAGCTGAGGGTGAGTGTTTGACATTTTTCAGCACTCCATCCATCAATTGTTCTTTTTGCTTTCAGAAAATATTAGGTTATAAATTCATATTTGACTTAATTGAAAGTGGAGAGAGACATTAAGACTAAGGCCTCATTTACAAAACATTATTGTAGGGCAGCTCCGCAAGTCTTTTTTCTGTGCTGCCCTTTGGAAATATGAAAGGGCAGACATGCACCGTATTTATGAGATATTGTGCATTCCTGTCTTATTATCCAGTGACTGCACATTATTTTGTGCCTAGCGCCAATGCAGGCCCCCTTGTTCCATGGTTCAAGGATGCTTCCATTGCAATCAGGATTGTTTTGGTGCAGAATGGGGCACTTTCCTGCCCAAAAACAATCCTGAGAGCTACTTACCTCTTTGAATGTGTGCTGCAAATGGAAAGATGAAGGAAATGAGTAGCAAAACAATATAGTTCTCCTTGTTACGCCTGCTCTGGGGAGGAAAGATTTTGGCAATTCCGCAGGTTGACCTGATAAAGTAGAATTGGGGCAGCACCAAAATCCATAGGTGTTGCCTGGGGAAAACCCACTGCAATGCCTATAGAATGCCCCCTTGATGCGCAGTAAGGCAAGGCAGCGACGTGCATTGATTTTTCTTACTCCATATCTATGAAGCCATGCAAGGCGATGCAAGGAGAGTGGCTTTGTGTCACCTCATTGATACGATTGAGAGGCTTGCACCACCAGAGTGTCCAAAAAGTGATGATAAGGCAGTACAAGCCTCTCATAAATATGCCCATTATTGTCTTGTAGGAATATTTTTCTTTACTTTAAATTTCTCTTATTTAAAAAGACTGACATTTTTCAGTTATAAATATATCACAGTTTGTATTGGTCACTGGAATCAAGAGCCTTGCTGTTTGTAAATGTGAAACTTTGAAATAGGACAAAATTAAAATGAAGTGTTAACTTAATCATTTATTTAACAATTCATTTTAATTTTCTCCCATTAAAAAGCATTAAGAAACATCATTTTGTTCTCACAGTCCTACACTAGTAGATAAAGTCTTCTATTTAGGAGATAAATACCTCAGATCTTCAGTTGGTCACCTCTTTGCCCCACCCTTGGTCATAATCTGACTCAAGCACTTCTCATTTTCAGGCCGTACTGTATTCAGCCTGATGATTGTCATGTAAAATAAACACCAGCTTCCCTTAGTTTTTAATGGAAAAATGTAACCCTGTGCTCATTTAAAAATGAACCCAAGGCTGGGAGCACCTCTGAATGTGTCTGCGATCTACTCATAGCTTGTGGTCGACCGGTTGGGCATCTCCCGATCTAGAGAATTAGCAATCATATAGCAAAATACACCTCAAAATATGAATCATGGGTTTTGTACAGTGTATGCATGCTTTTAGAGTTTTAAAAACCGACACAACCAGACACATTGTATTTGCTGTTTCGCAATTCCTGGCAGCTATGTGGTATAAGCATAGGCACTTACCGCCTGATTCATCATGCTCCCGTTTTGCGAGGCCCTAATAGCGATTCATAGCGAATCGCTATTAAGGACTCGCAAAACGGGATTCAAGTAGGAATATGCAATAAAAATGCGATTCCTTACAATTCCTTATTTGCGATTAGCTAATTGCTAATCGCAAATAAGGAATAACTCGCCATTCATTCCTATGGGCCAAAAGGCCCATATGAATGAATGGGGAGTATTCCTTATTTGCGATTAGCAATTAGCTAATCGCAAATAAGATTGCGATTTGAAGGGTGCCAGGGGTGTCCACAGGACACCCTGTAGCACCCCTCAAATGAAATTTCTCACCGGTGTTGCACACACACATGTCCAAAGGACATGTGTGTGCGCAACATGCAACTTAGAAAAATGCTTTTAAAAGCATTTTTCTAAGTTTTTGCTATTTACCGAGAGGTCTGACCTCTCGGTAAATAGCGGCCCGAAATTGCGAATTAGCAATTTAAAAATGGTTGATGAATTGCATTTAAGGAATCTCAAATAGAGATTCCTTAAATGTAATTCCTCGCAATTTAGCGAATTAGCAATTACCGATTTTTGCATTTGGGATGATGAATCCCAAATGCAAAAATAGCGCTCGCAAAGGGCCAGATTCTCAGAATCTGACCCTTTGCGAGCCGATTTCACCTTGATGAATCAGGCTGTTAATCTTTAATGCATGATAGTGATTAGTTTCTAGTTGACAAGACTTGCCTTACTGCAATCATGTTTTATTTTAACACGCATGTTTTAACTACCTAACATGTATGTAACAATGAATTGAATTATCATCCCTGAATATTGCTTTTTATTTATTTCTGTACTCTTTTATGGCAAACTGCCGAAATAAAGATTTTATGATGATGATTAATCATGGAGGCAGTACAGAAATACAGCCTACCTTTGAGGCTATGATCTCATCCGGTTGTACTTCATGACCCTATGGATGTCAGGGCCCAGATTTAACCACCAGAATTCAGTTCTCCCTATTCAAGAACAAATTGATCTACACTGAAAAGAAGACAGAAATCACATCCAAGACACGCTCAGTAGAGCAGTAAAGTTTGCTCTGTGGTGGAGGTTTCCACAGGGTGAACTCATTAGGGCAGGAGGTATGTACTGTGGAGGATTTAAAGAAAGAAATGCTGGATGTAGAGAGTAGGGATGGGCGAATTTTGCGGATCTCGAGTTCGCGAATTTTGCGGATTTGCGAATTCGCAATCCGCAAAATCCGCGAATTCCCGCGAATTTGCGGATTTTTTTTTTTGTGTTCGCCCGTGTTTCTGCCAGTTCGCGAGGGTTTTTACAATTTCGCAATTTGCGAACTTACCTGTCGGGTCGCAAGTTTTGCGAACTTGTTGTTTCTACGTGTCCAGCCTGTTTGGGACACTCTTCTTCATCACTGCCACTCTCTGTCACCACTGCCACTCTCTGACTACTCATGCCACCCTCTGGCCCACCCATGCCACCCTCTGTTTCATCACCACACCCTCTGGTTGTCCAGTGTACATTATTTTCGGCAAAGCAAAGCACACCTTCTCTGCCTCAAGTGACCTGAATTAATTTGGGGCTGATTAATGTGTCACAGAATATTTTTTTAGCTGGCACCTGCTTCCTTAGTGCGCCCTGATTAGTGATCTTTTGCACTTGCTAAGTGCTTTCATTGTTGCAAAATTAGTTACAACACCTGCCCTGCCCCAACTGACAATAATGAATTAGGGGCTGATTAATGGATTTTAACTTCCAGCCTGGCTCCTGCTTGTCTCCCTTAGCTGTAATTCAGGACCTTTGTGGCATATGTGTAACTATTCTGAGGTTCAGAGCAGGGTCACATAATAGTTGCAACTGGCAACTGAACTCTGGAGGGGCCCCTCAGGAAGCACTACAGGAAATGGCTACTAATGATGAGCCTGAACTTTTGAACCTGGCAAGTAGTTTCAGTTTTGCTAAGATCGTATTTCTGCAATTTAGCACTTATTCGCGGGGCGCGAAGTTGTACTGGGAAGCCGCGAACTCACGCGAACAGTGCGAGCAGTGCGAGCAAAATCCGCTGCTCGCGGATTTGCGGATTTTGCGGGAGATTCGCGAATCTCGCGGATTGCGGATTTCCCGAAAATCTGCAAAATCCGCGAGCGAAACGGATTTTCCGCCCATACCTAGTAGAGAGTTGGCTGAAAGACATTTTCCAAGATATAGTTGGCAAAAGATTTTACTAGATGTGGACCCAGCCCAATCAATAAATATATCCTATCCACAAGGTACACAGGTCTCCTTTAAGACCCACAGCTTCTGAGGATTCTCAAGGTTTGGCAGATAAGAAAAACACATCTATATTTCCAATACAATATAACTCCCTACTAGTGTGAGTCCTCAGACTTCTGTCAAAGGCACACACTCTCCTCGTCAGCTCCATGGTTCCTTGCCTTGCTTCGCCCAGAAGCCATACAGCCCCTCTCCTTGGAAGAGTTCGATTCCAACCTGGTCTTTATTCCTCCAGGTGCATGGTGATTGTGCTCCATTTCTTTTTTCTCCTGTTGTAATTCATCTGCTACATTGTGTGTTGACTATGTTGAAGTATTTTCTGTGCCTTCCTTTAATTGTAGAGCATGCCTTGTTTTTGTATCTACGCTCTCTCTAGCATAACTTTCTTTACTTTGAAGTTCCTGGGAACAAATAGCATAACAATGAATGGAGAACAGTATGCAATCCTGGAAAAAAACTCAATCCTTAAGCATTCATGTGGCCTCTAAGAATGGGTGAAATTTGCGAATTCGCGGTCCGCTAATTTGTGCGAAATGGCAAAAAAATCTGTGAGTTTGCGAATTTTCCCGCGAACTCGCGGATTTTTGTGCCATTTGCACAAATATTTGACCACGTGTGCCTGTAACTTTGCCAGTGCGCCAAAAGGCGCCGAGGTCCCTTGAGTGAGCTGGCCATTATAGTGGGGACGGGCGGGAAGACGTTTCATACCGCTAGTGTGTGGTGGACAGGGCCAAATGGGCGGGGCTTCTATGCGAGTTCACATGCATCTTGTTTATAAAGGGTCAGAGACTGAGCAGAGCAGCAGATGAGGAGAAAGCAGCCTCCTGGTCACAGGAGCTACACGGGGATGGCGCTCGGGAAACTCATGGATGCAAAAATACGTTTGGCACAGGACCCCAGAATCCTTCAGATGTCCAAGATAGCTCTGCTGCGCGTGTTGGTAGAAAGCCATTGTGATCCTGCTCAGTGGGTTCAGGCGCATTGAGCTACTGCTGCTGGACAATGTCCCATCTCATACTAAACTGCCCCGTACAGGCATATGCTGGCGCTGGGCAGTAGGGTGCAGTGGCATGCGGGTGCTCGACACCTGGTACATGCTCATACAGGTGCCAGGGGGACACATGTTTATTGGTGCTGTGTAGCAAGTTATGACTTTACATTTTGACTGCACCAGACGGTGGTACCACCTACATGGATCAGGAGCATCCAGGCATCAGACTTCATGGTGCAAGAGCATAATGGTGCTGTGCGGTACGGGTATATATGTACTGGGGGCAGGTGGGCACTTAGCACAATGTGTGCTCACACCCAGAGGGCTCCCAGGCAATTGAGCACAAATGATTTTCACACTGAGAGGGCTCCGGGGCAGTTCATCAGCACGGGGGCTCACACCCACTGGGCCCGGGGGCAATTCAGTAGCGTGCGCTCTCACAACCCCTGGGCAGCTCAGCAGCACGGGGGGCTCACACCTACAGGCCTCCCGGGCAGTTTAGCAGTGCCACCCTCTGGTTCATCACTGCCACCCTCTGGTTCATCACTTCCACCCTCTGGTTTACCACTGCCACCCTCTGGTTTATCACTGCCACCCTCTGGTTCACCACTACCACCCTCTTGTTCATCACTGTCACCCTCTGGTTCATCATTGTCACCCTCTGGTTCATCACTGCCACCCTCTGGTTCATCACAGCAACCTCTGGTTCACCACTGCCACCCTCTGGTTCATCAGTGTCACCCTCTGGTTCATCACTGCCACCCTCTGGTTCATCACAGCACCCTCTGGGTCACCACTGCCACTCTCTGTTTCATCACTGCCACCCTCTGGTTCATCACTGCCACCCTCTGGTTCATCACTGGCACCCTCTGGTTCATCACTGTCACCCTCTGGTTCACCACTGCCACCCTCTGGTTCATCACTGCCACCCTCTGGTTCACCACTGCCACCCTCTGGTTCATCACTGTCACCCTTTGGTTCTTCATTGCCACCCTCTGGTTCACCACTACCACCCTCTGGTTCATCACTGCCACCCTCTGGTTCATCACTGCCACCCTCTGGTTCATCACAACACCCTCTGGTTCACCACTGCCACCCTCTGGTTCATCACTGCCACCCTCTGGTTTGCCACTGCCACCCTTTGGATCATCACTGCCAACATCTGGTTCATCACTGCCACCCTCTGGGTTACCACTGCCACCCTCTGGATCATCCCTGTCACCATCTGGTTTATCAGTGCCACCCTCTGGTTCATCACAGCACCCTCTGGTTGATCACTGCCACCATCTGGTTTACAACTGACACCATCTTCATCATTACTGTCACCTCTGGGTCATCACTGCCACCCTCTGGTTCACCACTGCCACCCTCTGGTTCATCACTGCCACCCTCTGGTTCATCATAGCGCCCTCTGGATCACCCCTGCCACCCTCTGGTTCATCACTGCCACCCTCTGGTTCATCACTGCCACCCTCTGGTTCACCACTGCCACCCTCTTGTTCATCACTGTCACCCTCTGGTTCATCACTGCCACCCTCTTGGTTCATCACAGCAACCTCTGGTTCACCACTGCCACCCTCTGGTTCATCACTGTCACCCTCTGGTTCATCACTGCCACCCTCTGGTTCATCACAGCACCCTCTGGGTCACCACTGCCACTCTCTGTTTCATCACTGCCTCCCTCTGGTTCATCACTGGCACCCTCTGGTTCATCACTGTCACCCTCTGGTTCAACACTGCCACCCTCTGGTTCATCACTGCCACCCTCTGGTTCACCACTGCCACCCTCTGGTTCATCACTGCCACCCTTTGGTTCTTGATTGCCACCCTCTGGTTCACCACTACCACCCTCTGGTTCATCACTGTCACCCTCTGGTTCATCACTGCCACCCTCTGGTTCATCACAACACCCTCTGGTTCACCACTGCCACCCTCTGGTTCATCACTGCCACCCTCTGGTTCATCACTGCCACCCTCTGGTTTGCCACTGCCACCCTTTGGATCCTCACTGCCACCATCTGGTTCATCACTGCCACCCTCTGGATCATCACTGTCACCATCTGGTTCATCACTGCCACCCTCTAGTTCATCACAGCACCCTCTGGTTCACCAGTGCCACCCTCTGGTTCATCACTGCCACCTTCTGGTTTACCACTGACACCCTCTTCATCATCACTGTCACCTCTGGTTCATCGCTGCCACCTTCTGGTTCACCACTGCCACCCTCTGGTTCATCACTGCCACCCTCTGGTTCATCATAGCACCCTCTGGATCACCCCTGCCACCCTCTGGTTCATCACTGCCACCCTCTGGTTCATCACTGCCACCCTCTGGTTCACCACTGCCACCCTCTGGTTCACCCCTGCCACCATCTGGTTCACCACAGCACCCTCTGGTTCACCACTGTCACCCTCTGGTTCACCACTGTCACCCTCTGGTTCATCACTGCCACCCTCTGGTTCATCACTGCCACCCTCCGGTTCACTCCTGCCACCCTCTGGTTCATCACTGCCACCCTCTGGTTCACCACTGCCACCCTCTGGTTCACCACTGCCACCCTTTGGTTCATCACAGCACCCTCTGGTTCACCAGTGCCACCCTCCCGTTCACCCCTGCCACCATCTGGTTCATCACTGCCACCCTCTGGTTCATCACTGCCACCCTCTGGTTCACCACTGCCACCCTCTGGTTCATCACTGTCACCCTCTGGTTCACCACTGCCACCCTCTGGTTCATCACTGCCACCCTCTGGTTCACCACTGCCACCCTCTGGTTCATCACTGTCACCCTCTGGTTCATCACTGCCACCCTCTGGTTCATCACAGCACCCTCTGGTTCACCACTGCCACCCTATGGTTCACCACTGACACCCTCTGGTTCACCACTGCCACCCTCTGGTTTATCACTGCCACCCTCTGGTTCACCACTGCCACCCTCTGGTCCATCATTGTCACCCTCTGGTTCATCACTGCCACCCTCTGGTTCACCACTACCACCCTCTGGTTCATCACTGCCACCCTCTGGTTCACCACTGCCACCGTCTAGTTCATCACTGTCCCCCGCTGGTTCATCACTGCCACCCTCCGGTTCATCACATCACCCTCTGGTTCACAACTGCACCTTCTGGTTCATCACAGCACCCTCTGGTTCACTACTGTAGATTATGGGGAGAAAACACACCTGCCCAGCCTCAACCGGGGATAGTTAATGTGTCACTGAATTTGAGCTTCAAGTCCGGCACCTGCTTCCTTATCTGTAAGTGCTTCCTGTTGTGGTTTAATTTTTGTGACAGCCTGGAGCATTATGCCATACTTGTAACTATTCTCTGACCCTGCTTCGAGGGTCAGAGCAGGGTCAGAGAATAGTTGCAAGTAGGCAACAACTCTGGAGGCGCCGCTCAGGAAACACTTACAGGGTTACAGCAGGTGCCCAAGTTGAAGTTAACTTATTTGTAACCATTTTGTAAAATGGTTACAAAAAATTAACTTCAACTTGGGCACCTGCTGTAACTTTGAAAGTCCTTTATGTACTTCAGTTTTTGAAAATCCGTCCCGCACGCGATTTCGCTGATTTTTCTGCAATTTCGCGAGATTCGCGGACCGCAAAATTGCAGAAAATCCGCAAATTCCGCAAATGGAATGGATTTTACGCCCATGCTTAGTGGCCTCCACCACTGCCGCAGGAGAAGATATTTTTGCCCCCATGTAGAATGACAAATTCAATACCACCTTACTGCCACCTAGCATTCACTCTCCTTATGATATCCTTCAAATTGTAAGTCCCTAGGTACCAGCTTAATAATCACACATGCTCATTCTGACTATACAGGATTCACCTCCCCTCTAACTGTCATCGACATTTCGGTTGTAAAGGCCCTGCTCTCCTAAAATCTAGGCTTGGTGGTCGGGGTGAGAGAGATTAAAACAATACAGGGCTTTTCACCAGCTGCTCAAATTAGCTTTTTCTTCACAGCACCGGTTTGTCTCAGGTCTGAGGTTCTTGATATAGTTAAGTTCTCTGCTCTGCAGCCCAAGATGCATGTCAGTTTTCATCAAAACAATATATGAGTCGTTTAGAGATATGTACAAATGAACAAGGTTATTCAATGAAGTTTTAATTTAACACTGAAAAATTATCATCAAACCCTGTTCATAAAAGAATAGTTTCTTGGCACATGGAATTAACAATTGAAAAAGTTCTCAAGCATGTTATTCTTTAAGTTTTATCCTTCCAACCACAGTTAAGTCTAGCTTGGTTCTTTGGTTCTCCCCTGATTAATTCTCTGAACCTGCTATATATATCATACTTTCCTCCTCACTACAAGTTAATATTCAAAAGTACTTGTCCGATACTCCCAAATAATACTGACTGTCTGAGTTCAAGGATGTTTAAATTCTTTGTACAAAAAACGTAGTTAGCACTGACCTTTAGAAACTTCTAAGTTTTTTGGTGTCAGCACTAATACCAAAGGTTTCCAATATTGTTGTCCTTTCCTGGCAGACCTTCTGAATCTATAATGGCTTACCAGCCTTACCTAATGCAACAGGGAACCATGGGTTATGTGAGGGCATGCTGGAACCAGGAATTAGGTGAGTGCTGTTCTTGCCCTTAGGGGCCGGTATCCAGAAATAGAAGTCCTTGAGGAGGAGAGAAAGAACTAAAATAATGCCTGAGTATTGGGGCAAGGAACCAATTTAGGCATAGGTAGTACAGCACCTGAAAAAACATGTCAGGAAATTCAGGTAAAGCATTTATATACATTGAGCTGTGAGGAAAACAAAGGAAAATAAACATCTTACAACTGCTGTCCTGCTTTGAGGGCAGAGGTTCCAAGTTATTCTCAGGGACTGATGTAGGACTACTTGACCCTTCTGTCCTGGTGCAGGTAATGTATGTTGCAGAGCAAGACCACACACTAGACTAGTTTTGACAGAAGTGGATGGAAATGCACTTCAGCTCATAACCAATGAGGTGGGAAGGGTGGGGTTTTGCAATGAGAGAAAATGACTGTTGTCAGGGAGGACAGGAGGCAAAAGAGCTCCAGATGCTAGGCAGCCTATTAGAGGTTAGTAGATGTTGAACGCCATCCACTGGCCTGCATGGCCCCTGAAGTGTTCTGGCTGACCAAGCAACCAACTGCCTTGTGGCTTCCTCAAAAGTAACACCATTTTGGGAAGACATCTCGCGCCAACCAGTCACACAGCTTCATTGTGCCTACCTCAGCAATTTAAACAAAAACGTACTCCTTTTAACTTCCAACTTGCTACTCCTTAGTTTTACTCATTGTTCTTCTTTTCAACATGCTTAAATTCCACAAGCGGAGGGATCATTCAATTTTCCAAGTTTCTAATGTTCCCACTGTGCCAATCCGGACCTCTTTGTAAGAACAACATTGTAATTGATGACACCTCGTGCTGTTGCAATGAAAAACTGCATTCCCCACAATCCCATTTGTGGCAGCCTGTAAACCCAAGATGAAAGTCCCGTAATTTAAAACCGTTTCTATATCATAAGCACAAGAGTTACACATGATATAATGTCCTTTACCTTATCGTGTAAACTCTGTCCATCATGAATCACGATGTTATTTCCAAGTGAGTGGAAAAGGGATGGGTTTAGTTTCATTTATTAAAATAAAAAGATTGTTTGGTGCACAATGTACTGAAATAGCTGAGTATAAATTAGTAAACATGTGCAATAACAGGAATTTTTCAACTGTTTTTATTGATTATAGTGACCCCTGAAGAAGTGCTTGTAAGCCCGAAATGCATTGGGTTTTAACAAATAAACACTGCCCTCAATGAAGCATGCTTAAGTCGTGTTCTTACAAAGAGGTCCGGATGGGCACGGTGGGAACATTAGAAACTTGGAAAATTGCATGATCACTCAGCTTGTGGGATTTAAGCATGTTGAAAAGAAGAACAATTAATAAAACTACGGAGTAGCAAGTTGGAAGTTAAAAGGAGTTTGTTTTTGCTTAAATTGCCGAGGTAGGCACAATGAAGCTGTGTGACTGGTTGGCGTGAGATGTCACCCCAAAATGGTGTTATGTTTGAAAAGTGCTTTTTGGGCATTGCACTTTCCAGTCTGCACGCCGAAAAAAGAAAACAGGGAAAAAAAATGTAAAAAAGTTGTGAAGGCGTAATGGAAGAGGTGTGCAACCTGTCTCTATATTTGATGGTTCCACAAAAGTAGCCATGGTGACATAACTGATGGTATGGGGTGACAAAACACTTCTGAGGGGTGTTTATGGCAATTCTGACCCTCAAAGGCTGATCTTCATTGTGGGATCTCGTTGAGGGAGGACTGATAAGAGGTATGTTGTGGACTCTATGCTAGACCTTTAGTTAATATTCATTTTTTTTTTAGGTTGTTTTTATTGTTCTTAGTTATTTTTTTGTTATATGGGGACAAGATGTGTTGTGGTCTCTATGCTAGTCCTTTGCCCAGTGTATGAACTGCATGCCTGACCTCTGATTCAGTTGTTGGGCAACATTAACATCCCAATGGTCATTAGTGACTCAATAGTTAACTGGGTTGGAAGTTGGTGGAACGCTGGGACTGGCGACACTTAGATGCTGAGCTGTTTTTCGGACTGGTGGTCTTTTGCTGAATAAATACTTGAAAATGGACACCTTGTTGGTTTGGTGACACTGGGGACGCGCGGCTGCTTGGGGACAGGCATACGTGGACCACCAGGGTCCCCGTGAGCCCATGGATGGTTATCACAGAATTACTGGATAAAAGTTTGACTTCAGCTTCATGATGTACATTTGCCACTCACATTGTAGACTGCCTTTACCCCGGTTGCCTGCGTTTATTTAACTCTCGACATTGTTTGTGCTTAAGGAACTGCCCGTTATCAGTTGCTCCGTTCACATTACGGCACTTGTTTCCTTGGATTCCATCCACGCATGTCTACTTACAATATCAGTGACAACGCAATGTGTGATGTCCTCCCTGCACTGTGACAATCCAATATCTTTCTGTGGTGTGTCGTGTGTTGTTCCTCCTCTGCTACGTGGTTGTAAAGTTCTGGCATATGTGTACGTTTTGCCACAGTCTTCTTTGAGGAGGTGAACTCATCTTTGTTGTTCTGACTCAGCGGATGAGGGCTCAGCCCTCTGGGTGTGATGACAGTAGAATATGAGCGTACTCTGGATGTCGGGACCCTCGGGTCATGGAGTAGAGTACGTTGAATTGTCCTGACACATCCGATCATTCTCTTTTCTTTATGCATGCATAGTGATGTGCACACCAATCTTCTCAATGTTGGGCTTCACATTCTAAGTGCATCCGGTGTCATTACATGCTCGTTGATAGGCACACCCTCAGGCATGAAATAGTATGTGATTTTTTAAATATTCTTTTAAACACATGTGACGCCAGCAGCGCAGTGGTGCACCCGTTTTCTATCTTCCAGAACTTACATTGGATTACTTTACAAGAGGTAGTACTAGTGACATGGTCAGATTGTATTGTATTTATGGTACTATAATTCTTTGTGGTTAGCGGTTGCAAGACATATAAAAATAATTTACAGCAAGATTTCATTTTTTTGTGCAAAATTGATACAAATGATTTGAATTCCCTGTATTGTATTATTTTTTTTCCTTCTCAATATAGCATCATCCAGCATGTCTCAGCCACCAGAATTTCTTTCAGATAGGGGCGATCCCATTTTGCCATGGTATAGACGGAAACCTTTATTTGACTCGTACCTACTTGCAATTGGTGGTGAGAAATTTTCAGCCCTTAGAAACCAAGCAGTTTTATTACACAATTTAGGGACAACACATTTATGACAGTTTGGAAAAAATGTGTTGGGGTGTGGTGAAGGGGAACCAGTTAACATTTTTGACATGTTTGTCATGATGCTAGAAAGGCATTTTGGGGCAAAAATTAATGTGGTACTGGAACGACACAAGTTCTTCACAAGAGTTCAGGCAGGGTAAGCAAGAGAAAATTGGAAGTTATGTTGCTACTCTAAAAATGTTGACAAACACCTGTGAATTTGAGCAACTCACTGATTCCCTGGTGAGGGTCCAGATAGTGCGATGCACCAATGATGTTAGGGTCCAGCTGAAACTCCTTGCTAAAAATCCAAGATTTAAAAGAAACAATAGCAATTATTGAGGGTTTTGAAAACATGAACATGTGGGTGTGTGAGATGAGGGTTGACAAAAACGAAGAAGTGACACCTGATGAGGCTGTTGTACACAAGATAATCAAGGATGGGGATAAAGGAGGTGAAGCAAAAAAAGCAAGGCAGTGGGGGAATACGTAAAAACGTTTGGAAATGAACACCCAAATGTTGGACGTTCTTCTTGCGGTTTGAGGTGTTTCAGATGTGGAAGTGAGGGACATTTATCTGATAGTCCTGGTTATTTTGCAAGATTTGCCACATGCAAAAACTGTGGCAAGAAAGTTCACTATGCCTGTGTGTGTTGCAGTGCCAAGAGTCAGGAAGTGCACTGTATAGAATACAAGACAAATATTGTTTTGAGCCTAAGGGATGACAATTGATAGTGACAAGTTGGAGATGCCGGAGTGTGAAATATTAGCTGGAGGAAAACAATTATCAGTCTTGGCTGATTCAGGATCACCTTATACTATGGTTGGTGACAAGAATCGGAAAGTTTTGTTTGGAGGAGATGAGATTGAACTTTATCCACCAGACATCAACCCTGTGGTGTATGGTGGTGTAAAGATTGATGTTTTGGGGTATGCAGTACTAAAATTACAATTTATGGACAGGGAGACCGTGGTGAAGGATTACGTTGTAGGGAGAGGAGATAACCTGCTTGGCTGGAGATACCAAAGGGACAGGGCTATCACCCTGAACCCCAATACCCCTGAGAAGGTGGTACTGGTGACGATTAATTGACCATCTGAGGATGTGTGCTCTCAATTTCCCAAGGTTTTTTGTGAACATCTAGGCCTGCAAAAGTATTTTGAGCATAGGATTGATTTAAAACATGGTCCAAGCCTTTTGTGGCCACACCTTATGATGGAGCCTTTGGAACATGAGATTAAGAGAATATTGGAAGCAGGTGTCATTGAGGAGATTGAATGTTCGGAGTGGTTGCCCCCAATTGTTTTGGCACCCAAGGGTGAAGGGAAAAACATCAGGATTTGTGTGGACTTGAGGGGTCTCAACAAGCACATTTGTGTGGACAGGCAACCCCTGTCTAACATTTCGGAAACTTTGGCTTTGATAAAAGATGCAAAGTTCTTCAGTGTAATGGAATTGTCCTCCACTTACAGCCAGGTTGTGCTGCATGCAGAATCTAGTGTAACTGCAACAAATGATGGACGGAATGCTGAATGATTCAAACATTCTCCCCAGTCAAGATATCTGGGTTAAATCCATCGTTCTTTTGCCCACTCCAGATTCTATGCACATCACATCATTTGTAACTCTCCTGGGTGCTTTCAGATAAGTTTGAATAATGTTCGGGCTGGCATCTGTGGCTGCTTGCTGCCAAGAAGTCATATCTAAAGTGTTGGAGGCATTATGCAAGGTTCTTGTCTTTCAGGATAACATTTTGGTGTATGGAAAAGATCTGAAGGAGCATGACAAGCAGTTGTGGAAAGTACTTTATCGTTTGCAAGACACTGGATTGGTGATCAAGAAAGAAAAGTGCAAGTTTTGAGTGACTTCAGTGAATTATCTTGGACATACAATTTCAGGAGAAGGAATTAGTCCTAAACTACATTTAGCCGAAAGCATTGTGAAAGCACCTATGCCAGAGAATAAAGATCAATTACAATCTTTCCTGGGACTAGCAGAATTGTGTTAAAAATGTTCCCAATTTTGCTAGTTTGTCTTTACCTTTAAGATTGTTGTTGAAAAAAAAATGCAAAGTTTGAGTGGTCAGAGGTGTGCATTGTTGCTTTTGATAGCATTCAAAAGTATTATAGGGAAGATGCCTACTTTAGGGCATTTTGATGCGTGCAAGAAGACTGTCCTGACAACGGATGCCAGTTTGAGCGGGTTGGAGGTGGTCCTGTCTCACGTTGTTGATGGTGAGTCCAAAATTAAGGCGATTGCTTCTCATTAACTTCGAATAGCACAAGAACGTTATTCTGTTGTGGAACGTGAGGCATTGGCTGTGTTTTGGGCACTTCACCAGATCAAATTCTTTCTGTGGGGAATACCTGTGTTGGTCAGATCAGAACATCAGCCGTTATGTCAGATTTTTACATGCAGAGATGTGGAGAATCTTTCTCCACATCAACAGACGGATGGAAGGGTTGACTGGATTTAATTTCAGAGTGGAATATGTTCCGAGTTCGAAAAATCGTCTTGCAGATTGTCTTTCCAGGGTGCAATTGGATCAGGGAGGTGAAGAAGTGGAAGATTCTTTTGGTCGCATGGGTGTGTCCGTCAGCTGTCAATGGTGAAGAGTGGACGACAGCATGTCATGAGGACAAGCTTTGTGAGGAGCTAAAAGGATTCATTATGAAGGGTTGGCCAGAGGACAGAGATGTACCAGATTCTTTGAGGTGTTTCTTGCATGTGAAAAATGAGGTATGTATAATGGAAGAAAAGCTGTTGAGGGGACATAGAGTAATACCGCCTCATGGGATGTGGAATAAGCTTTATCAATTTGGTGCATGAAGGACATCTTGGCAGGAATCTGACAAAAGGCAAGAGTCCATGAATGGTGTTGGTGGCCGGGCATGGCTCAGCAAATTGAGGACGTTGTAAAAGACTACTGGGAATGAGCCCATAGTGATGAGTAAGAGAACACAAATGGTTTGGTTGACACCTGTGGAAATCCCGGTAGAGCCCTGGCCAAGTTTGGATTGGATATTGCTTAACAATTTCAACTTTTAGGTGCTGATGAATGCTTTGTGTTGTTATTGGTTGACTATACTTCTAAGTGGGTGGTTGCCAAGAGTGTACCTTCAGTTAGCACAGGGACATTGATTGAGTTTTTGACAGAGGAATATTCAGGGAAGGCATACCCAGGTGTTTTGTCACACATAATGGGGTGCAGTTTACATCTCATGAGATGTGCTCTTTTCTCAAAGAATTATCTATTAAACATTACAAAACTGTGCTGTATTCCCCAGAGGCCAATAGTCTGGTAGAAAATATGAACAAACATGTGAAGAGTTGTGCACATCGAGCTTTGCAAACCAGATCCTCTCTCAAGGGTATGCTTAAGGAGACATGGTGGACCCATCGTAACACTCCTAATTGGATGACATTGGTCTCTACTTTTTCTGTGTTGAGAGACCACATGACAAATTGAGCCCAGCGTGGTTGAGGTTAAGTCCTGATGGAGTGAAAGAAAAATGTGTGGTGAACCAACCCATCACTATTAGAAACCTTCTGTCCAAGATAATTACTCATCAGGAGAAATATAAGGTTTGATATAAACAAAATGGTGTTCAAAATAGGTGTTGGACTGTGGGTCTTGGTCAGGAAGATGGGGCTTTTAAAGAAAGGACATACCAGGTTCATGGGCCAGTTTATTAACTTGGAAGTAAGGAAGAATGTGGTGCGTTTGGACAATGGAGATGTGTGGAGTATGTTTAGGCTGGTGAAGTGGTGTGAAGGTTGTCAGAGAGCTAACAGGACCTCATATGGAGAGTGTTCTTCTAATCTATCAAGTCATTTTGATGAGCATGGTCAGAGTCTGAGCAATGGTCATTCCACTGGTTGGAGTCTGAACAGTGATCAGTCCACCTGAAGACTAAAGTTCCATCCAGTGTAGCATAGCGATTATGCTATGTTGTGAGGGGTCAGGCTCATTCATGCTAGCATTGCTTATTGTTAGAGTACATTTTAAAGTAGCTTTAGCTTGTGAATGTATTTCAATTGTATCTAATGAAATGTTAAGGGAATATCCATGTTTTTTTAGGTTGTTTTTATATTATTCATTTTTTAAAATATGTTATATAGGGGGAAGATGTGTTGTGGTCTCTATTCTAGTCCTTTGCTCAGTGTCGGGACTCTGCATGCCTGACCTCTGTTTCAGTCACTGGGCGAATTGGACTTTCCAGTGGTCATCAGTGACTCAACAGTTAAATGGGATGGAGGTTGGTTGAACGCTGGGGACTAGTGACAGATCCTGAGCTTTTGTTTGGACTGGTGGTCCTTTGTACCTCTGCTGAATAAATACTTGAAAATTCACACTGTGTTGGTTTGGTGACTTCCTCTTAACAAGGTAATACAGCTGCAGGCATCAAAGATGTTGGACAGCACAGATGTATCCTCCTTCTGGTCCGGCAGAGCCCTATTGTCAGCTTCTTTCTGGCATGTGGTGACTTATTAATTGAAAAGTGAGACTAGAGGTTCTCTAGAATCATCCCTTTACAGGCACACATTTATATTGTCTTCCATTAAAAAAGACTTCCACTCCGTTAGTTCAATTGTTTACGTATTTTATTTCATTGAAATTTTGTTGTATTGATTCAAAGCATAGTTTGTTATCCTTTTTGCATTTTGCAAACGTATTTTTTCTTCAGGCAATGTCATTATAATGTATCCAATGCATTTCGGGCATTTAAGTCATGCCCTTCATCAGGGAATCAACACTGTAAAACGCAATGTGGTGCCATTATTATGGTGTAAGATAATTGTGATCATAAACAATATCATTGCAGTATGCCATCTTCCAAATTAAACATACTAATGTAAGCAAAAATATCAACAAAAAACGAGTCAAAACAAGGTCCTAGAGATATCATGCTATCGGGTGTGGTAATGAAGTACATGCAAGGTAGTGAAAAGTGATGTAACACGGCGTCACTTACATGCCTTTCTTTGTGTGTTTGCTACAATCTGTAAAAAAAGAAACGGAGGGGCTCTATTAGAGTATGGTTGTCGAGAGCTATGGCCTGGCGCTCAAAGAGATGTTAGCCAGTCATATGTAGTGAACTAACCTGAAAAAGGTTTAGATATGCTCGGTCCGATCCTCGTCTTCGGTAGCGTCGGCACGGCAGATACCGGTCGCGCTTTACTGATATGAAAAAGTTCTGGTCATGTGATGAATCACGTGACCAATAGCGTAGAAGAAATACTGTGGCGTGTATGTGCTCGTCGACCGGGGAATCACCGATGGGTGAAATGATAAATAAGTGAATACACCAGGCTGGTATGCGTTATGGGAGATGTCAAAAAGATGGGGGGAACCTCGGTTTGGATTGGAGAGAATAAAATAAAAAAACGCGGAAACAATGTGTCTGGGGAAAAAAGTGATGGATGCGTCGGGCGCGAACCTGTGGGTTGTTAGTTGGTGAGTGGTCTGTTCTGTAGGTGAGGCCACTTATCGGTACTAGAAAGATGTGCACAAATGTAAGGGTACAGTGAACAGTGAGTGTCAGATATAATTATGAACATTCACAGTATTCACAAGGTGCAGTCTGCGGAGCAATTAATTACAAATAACAGGAAAATTCAATTCTTTCATTCAAACCCATCGGTTTTTGGGTAGAAAGTTTTTGGATCCAGTGATTCTCTCTTCTAAGAAGATGTTTGGAATTGTCTCTCCCCTCGATTTTTTGGACAGTTTCTAGTATAATGAACTTGATTTGGGAGACATTATGGTGTTCCTCTACAAAGTGCGATGATAGGGCTGATTTCGTGTTCTTCAATCTGATATTCGACTTATGTTCTGTTAAACGTATCTTGATGCGGCGTTCAGTCTTGCCCACATACATTTTTCCACATGGGCATCTGATCCCAAAGATCAAATTGCTGGATTCACAGGTGGCATTGACCTTAAGTCTGATAGGGTATCCTTGTGTAGGGTGGCAAATCGTGTTTCCTCTGATTGCACTGTTGCATTTGCCACAGTTAAGGCAGGGTTTGGTTCCTGCGTACTTTGTACTTACTAGTGGTTTGTTCTGAAGAATTTCACAGAAGTTCTTTTCTCTAGTGAAAGCGAAGATTGGTGGTTGGCTGAATGACTGTTTAAAGTCTGGTTCAATGTTCAGTATTGACCAATGTTTCCGAATAATTAATACACTACCGGATCGCCCACAACCTGAGAAAGACCAATTGTTAGGACTACGACCCCAAAGTACCTTTCAGGCCCGACAAGCCATAAGACATTGGATTTATTCGAAAATCTAGTGAAACAGGATCTACATAAGATCAAACATATCAAACCCAAAAGATTGAACACCTCACAAAAAGATCTGGACACATTGAACAAATTGGCCTCTAACGACAAAATAATATTCACTAAAGCTGACAAAGGCGGAGCCATCGTTATCATGAACGTGGATATGTATAACACCAAAGTGATGGAACACATCACAGACATCAATACCGACAGCAAACTTGACCACAATCCAACATTGGAGTACTCCAAAATCCTAAAAACCATCATTGATGGAGCTCATAAACAAGGGATCATCACAGAGAGGACGAAGAACTTCTTGACAACATCTAACCCAAAAAGTCCAACACTACGGATGGTACCAAAGATACATAAAAACACCTATGATCCGCCTATGCGACCTATCGTATCAACAAGAGGGAGCCTACACGAACCAATTGGCCAAATAATAGATAAATATTTGCAACCCACAGTACAATCAATGCAAACTTTTGTCAAAGACACCTCGCAGTTTTTACGGAAATTACAGCAGATACCTTTGAATCGAAATGAGAAAGTGATCTTATGTACAGCAGATGTACGCAGCCTGTATACTAGCATACCTCATGACATGGGTATAGAAGCAATGGAAACTGCCCTTCTCAATACAGAACTTGACCAAGATTTCCAGACCTTTCTCATGGAGCTGATGTACTTCATTTTGTATCATAGTTATTTCAAAGTTAATGAATCCTGGTACCAACAGCTCACCGGTATGGCAATGGGCAATTCGGCAGCACCCGTGTATGCTAACATATTCATGCAGTGGTACGAAAATCAACACATTCTCTCCAAAAGAGAATGGACAGACAATCTCAAAATGATAATTAGATACATCGACGATCTCTTCATCATCTGGTCAAACACTGAGGAGAAATTACTAATGGAATTGATTAAATTTAATGATATAGACCAATGAATTCAATTGACATGGGATATATCAGACACTATGGTTAACTTTCTGGATGTCAGAGTATCAATAACCCCAGATGGATTCATGACTGACCTATATGTCAAACCTACTGATTGGAATAACTTGTTAATATATTCAAGCTTCCATGAACCGAACTTAATCAGGAATTTACCATTCTCTCAGATGGCGAGAGTGAAAAGAATTACCTCTGATGAGAGGACCCTCAATACAAGGCTCAAAGAAATGACCAACAAATTCATTGTTAGAGGCTACCCCCAAACTCTAGTGGAAGAATCAAAGGAGAGGATTGATCAAATGGACAGAGTGAAACTTTTAACTCCTAAAGCAAAAACAGACCAAACACGCACTGTGGTGGTATCTAAATATTCGACAGCAAGTAAGAAATACAAACAAATTATTCGGAAACATTGGTCAATACTGAACATTGAACCAGACTTTAAACAGTCATTCAGCCAACCACCAATCTTCGCTTTCACTAGAGCAAAGAACTTCGGTGAAATTCTTCAGAACAAACCACTAGTAAGTACAACGTACGCAGGAACAAAAACCCTGCCTTAACTGTGGCAACTGCAACAGTGCAATCAGAGGAAACACGATTTGCCACCCTACACAAGGATACCCTATCAAACTTAAGGTTAATGCCACCTGTGAATCCAGCAATTTGATCTATGGGATCAGATGCCCATGTGGAAAAATGTATGTGGGCAAGACTGAACGCCGCATCAAGATACGTTTAACAGAACATAAGTCGAATATCAGATTGAAGAACACGAAATCAGCCCTATCATCGCACTTTGTAGAGGAACACCATAATGTCTCCCAAATCAAGTTCATTATACTAGAAACTGTCCATAAAATCGAGGGGAGAGACAATTCCAAACATCTTCTTAGAAGAGAGAATCACTGGATCCAAAAACGTTCTACCCAAAAACCGATGGGTTTGAATGAAAGAATTGAATTTTCCTGCTATTTGTAATTAATTGCTCCGCAGACTGCACCTTGTGAATACTGTGAATGTTCATAATTATATCTGACACTCACTGTTCACTGTACCCTTACATTTGTGCACATTCTAATACAGATAAGTGGCCTCACCTACAAAACAGACCACTCACCAACTAACAACCCACAGGTTCGCGCCCCAACGCATCCATCACTTTTGTCCCCAGACACATTGTTTCCGCGTTTTTTTATTTTATTCTCTCCAATCCAAACCGAGGTTCCCCCCATCTTTTTGACATCTCCCATAACGCATACCAGCCTGGTGTATTCACTTATTTATCATTTCACCCATCGGTGATTCCCCGGTCGACGAGCACATACACGCCACAGTATTTCTTCTACGCTATTGGTCACGTGATTCATCACATGACCGGAACTTTTTCATATCAGTAAAGCGCAACCGGTATCTGCCGTGCCGACGCTACCGAAGACGAGGATCGGACCGAGCATATCTAAACCTTTTTCAGGTTAGTTCACTACATATGACTGGCTAACATCTCTTTGAGCGCCAGGCCATAGCTCTCGACAACCATACTCTAATAGAGCCCCTCCGTTTCTTATTTTACAGATTGTAGCAAACACACAAAGAAAGGCATGTAAGTGACGCCGTGTTACATCACTTTTCACTACCTTGCATGTACTTCATTACCACACCCGATAGCATGATATCTCTAGGACCTTGTTTTGACTCGTTTTTTGTTGATATTTTTGCTTACATTAGTATGTTTAATTTGGAAGATGGCATACTGCAATGATATTGTTTATGATCACAATTATCTTACACCATAATAATGGCACCACATTGCGTTTTACAGTGTCGATTCCCTGATGAAGGGCATGACTTAAATGCCCGAAATGCATTGGATACATTATAATGACATTGCCTGAAGAAAAAATACGTTTGCAAAATGCAAAAAGGATAACAAACTATGCTTTGAATCAATACAACAAAATTTCAATGAAATAAAATACGTAAACAATTGAACTAACGGAGTGGAAGTCTTTTTTAATGGAAGACAATATAAATGTGTGCCTGTAAAGGGATGATTCTAGAGAACCTCTAGGCTCACTTTTCAATTGATTTTACCGACGTCGTTGGACCCTCTACGCCACCTTTCGGTGCACCATTAAATTCAACGAAACTATTACAAATGGATTTCAACAAATTCGCTGTGCATCTATCCAATCTTTAACAACATGTGGTGACTTATGACACCATTCCCTCAGTGATGTCATCAGCCTCTGCCTGCAGTCACTTGGATTAGAATTTCACTCTCTGGGTGGGTGAAGTTTTCCTACTGAGGTCCTTGCCCTTTCCATCAGTGGAGGCTGTATCTCATTGAGATGATCATTGAGGTGCTTAAAACTCAGCTTCCTAGTAAAGTTCAACAAATCCGTGGTGAACTTGATGAATTGAAACCTCCTTGACTTAGTTGCGCTACAACAATTCCCATCTTTGTTGAATAAAAGCCAATGTTGCGTATCAATGGGGAGACCCGAAAGGCTACCAGACCCGGGTTAGTAGTTCAGTATAGTAAAAAAATGATCAGGTAGCATGAAACAATAATAGATACACATAAATATTCACATCCAAAAAGTACCTTTTGTGGAATAATTCCCAAATTTATTTTGATATTGTAGTAAATAGCACCCAGTTACTTACATTTCCCAATATATATATACAAATATTTACACATTGTGGTGCCCAGGATAGGGAATATGAGTGACCATTGAGGATGCGTGAGGGTAGTGGACAACGGACAGAGTGGTGTGACATGTATTCATCACATAATCATTGTGATACTGATCTGGCCTAAAAAATATAGGTCAATTGTTCCACTTAATATACATAGCTCAACATGGACACTTATTTTTTTGTACAATTGCCTCAGCTTGTAATCTTATGAGTGTTTGTCGATGTTTCAACCCCTTGTGATCAGAACTAGGTGAGTCCAGCCTTAGGTTGGGGTCTTCATCAGGACTGTGGTGGAGCAACTATTCGTGTTACCAGCTAGTTACTTGATGCTGGACAATGTAGAGGATCTTGGCTCAGCCGAGCTCCTATTCGTGAGTTGAACGGCCTTGCGTGCACGTCATGTTCTTGAGTGGCAGGTCATCCGATCACTGTCATCTGGACTATGAATATACAATCTGTTCCAGATCAGCCGGTTGCTCTGGATCAGATTGTAGATTCATAACTTTGCTAACTATCGAATCAAGGAAAGGATTTTGGCTAAGGCCATACAACAAAGACAATTCTCGATTAATGAAACTTCGAATTGCCGTATATTTTCTGACAAGTCAGCGACAGCTGCATGTAGGTGCAAAGAGTTTGTGAAACTTCTCTTCCTCCTCAAAGCTCAATGTGTGCAGGCGTCAATAGCACCAATCTAAGTTACGTGTTCTAGTGAGGGGGAAGTTCCATATGTTTTCAAACTTAGAAAATGCTCAGGGTCCTCCTAAGGAGATCTCTTCTTCGAAGTGAAATGATATGCTAGACAAGGTGTACATCGAAGTTCACTATTGCCGGGGGAGGCGGGTCATCCAGGGTGGAGTCTCTGTCGTGCAGTAATTCGGGATTAATATCGACATGTGGAAGCAAGTGGTCCTGTCATGAACTGGAGGAGTGATGTCGAGGAAAATTACAATCCATGGTTAAAAGAGGAGTTTCCAGTCTTCGACTAAATACAATTATCTACGAGTTTGTGCTTAAATAATCAGGTACGACAATAGTGATTTACCTATTCACTACTTTCTACTAGGAATAGACACACCTTTTTAACTTCGTAAGGATACTAATAAAACAAGGATACCCCTGTGTGGCAATAGGTAGAAATATAAGAGGAATTTTTATTCCTTGAAGTATACTGAGACCATTGTAATGATGAATATCGCCAACTGAATTTTAAAGAAGACTGTAGGGCACATGCCGTGCGAAAAAATAATTCCCTGGCTCTTGCTGTGTTAAGAAATGTTTGTATCTGCAAAGGTCCTGAAGAAGGTGGTACAGAACCCACCGAAATGAGCGTCAACCTTGCGTGAAATCCATTTTTTACATCTTATGGTCATTATTAAAGGCAGAAATAATTCTAATTCTGCCTGCTGATGTCAAGATTTGTCCAGATACTGCATTTTGGTATGGAATGTATGCTTGAATGAATGTGAGTGCATGATTGGTATTGCATTTTTTGTGTTTGCATAATCCAGGGATGTTTTCTTTCCTTTTTGTAATAATTGTGTGTATTTGTTGTAATATGTATTTTTCACAAAATAATATATAACAAAAAAAGATGAAAATATTTTTAAGAAATGAAAATGAATAAAAATACAAAAATAATGAATTTATAAGAAGTACAAATGACAAACAAAAGAATAATGAAATAAAATACTAAAATGAAAATGATACGCATTGGTCCTATTGTTATTGTTGTGCATGGATTAAAGAAATTAATGTAAGCCATGTATATAATGAAAAGTATATAGGTCTTGAGGGAATCTCTTTAGTATTGGTCATCCAGGGTGGAGGTCCATGACACCCATTAGAGAAGTAGGGGGGTGAGTTGTGGTTAGTGTGGTGGTTCACATTTCTCGAGGGGTATGGCTGAGGGGAGGCTGCTTCAGGGGAGAGTATAGCAGTAAAAAGAGCAGTAGCAGGGGCAATTGGGGAAAGGTAAACAGGATTGTGGGATTTTTCTTTTGTCGTCTGAAAGTCTATGGAAATGATAAATTAGTGTTGTATTATTTCAGTCAATGCCAATGGAATACTGAACAAACAGAAATATGGATGGCTTATCAGGTGGTTAGCTTCTTTGTCGCCGCAGGTGTTATTTCTTCAAGAAACTCACTTAAAAACAAATCCCCCAGAGCTTTTTCTCATGCTTTCTATGCATCAGCTGGGCTGGCCAAAAGAGGGCTAGCAATTTATTTTGGCAGAGGTCTCCCTTGGGAATTTGGTCAAGTCCGAAGAGACACCTTTGGAAGATGGATCTGGGTCTAGGCCAAACTAAATGGTACAACATTAACATTTTTAAACTATCATGGCCCAGTAATAGACGATACCACAGCACTATTGAAAATCAGTGAGTTCCTTAGGGGGGGCAATAGGACAGATAATTTTTGGGGGGAATTTTAACTTCATTCAAGATTTGAAGAAAGAAACCTCTAACAAGAACAAGAAGCAGTTAAAGCCTAAAACCCAAAAATTCCTAGATGCTTTACAACAGGAGCATGTTTTGTTAGATCCCCGGTGCCTAACTAACCTGACTAATTGTAAATTCACATGCTATTCTCGCAAATTTCAAACAGCTTCCCGTAATAATTTCGTCTTAAGATCTTTGAAACATACAGGTACTGAAATAGGGGCAAATTCATTCTCTGATCACTTCCTAGTAAAACTAGAGTTGGAAATTGAGGAGGCAGAAGAATTTGCTTTAAGGCGCTGGTCCTCGCTTTCAAGGCTCTACATGGCCTTGGAGCAAAGACATAACATCTTACATCCCAACCAGTCTGGGTTTCGGTCAAAACACTCTACTGAGTCTGCCCTGTTGTTCACGGCAGAGACCCTACGAATGGCCATAGACCAGGGAAAGAAGGCTGTCTTGATTTTATTAGATCTGTCGGCTGCCTTTGACATGGTCTCACATAGCATCTTAGTGGACCGGTTGGTTGCCGCAGGAATAGGAGGGACGGTCTTGGGTTGGCTTAGGAACTTCCTGAACAATAGACGCCAAATTACAGTCCTGGGCAAATTCCAGTCAGAAGCTAAGGTCATCAGCTCCGGGGTCCCTCAGGGCTCGAGGTTAAGCCCTGTTCTTTTTAATCTATACATGGTACCACTGATTGAGCTAATTGCATCATTTAACATCAGTACAATATCATATGCAGATGACACTCAGCTTATTCTGGTATTGGATGGGGAATTGCTTGGGGCGGAGGAAAACCTGAAGAATTGCCTAACAGCTACATTTAAATGGATGACTGATAATCATCTTAAATGCAATTCTGGCAAGACAGAGATCTTGCCTTTTGGAAATCAAAATCTGTTTTCCCCGAAAAACTGGTGGCCTGACGATGCTGAGGCCCCCCCTGATACCATTTCATCTGCTTGAAACCTGGGCATTAAATTTGACGACCAACTGTGCTTTAAATAGCAAGCAGTGGCCGTAGCTGGTATGTGTTTTCACACAATCAAATCTTTGAGGAAGTTTTTTGATCTTCTTCCTCTGTCAGCCAGAAAATCAGTCGCAGTTGCCTTAATTAGTTCGAGGCTGGATTACTGTAACAGCCTTTATGCTGGAGTCAATAAGTCCGTACTCCATAGGCTACAGATGGTCCAACATGCTGCTGCTCTGCTGGTGCTACGTTGGCCCCGTAAGTCATCTGCGTCAGCTGCGCTTAAAACACTGCATTGGTTGTCAGTTGGCAAAAGGATCTTATTTAAGATCCTGTTGATCACATTTAGAGCCTTTCTACAGCAAGGGCCTAAATATTTGTGTAACGGCTTCAAACTATACCATCCCACCCGCTGCTTGAGGTCTGCTAATCAGAAGCTGCTAATCATCCCCAGATTTAGACTGGCTACCAAAGGAGGAAAATCTCTTTTTGTCTTGGGAGCTAGAGCCTGGAATAAGCTCCCACTTCACCTCAGGTCACTGTCCCACGAAACACAGTTTAGGAAAGCTCTAAAGACCTGGGTGTTCTCTCTTACAGATGCGGCCTGCATAGCATTGGTGTAAAGTGTAAGCGTCTCCATTGGTCAATCTTTTTCTTAAACCATGCCATCTGGTTTTGAGCGCCAAGATACTCCATGGAGTGATAGTCGCGCTATAAAAGTGTCCCCTACATCTACGTCTACATCTACAAAGTAGATCTGCAGAAGAGTCTCTGGTTATGTACCGGCCAGATCTCTTAGATCCGCCCAACAACATCTTTTGGTCATCCCATGAATTGCAGGATCCGTAAAGGCGGCTGCTCTTTTCAAGTGCAAGTGGACGGACTTTGGAATAAGCTTCCAATTTCACTTAGGCAAACCACTAATCTGTTAACTTTTAGGAAACAACTGAAGACCTGAGTTTCAACAAAGAACATAACTGTTTCTTACTTGGTTCTTTACCTTTTCTGTTTTTCTTTTTTCTGTTCTTAGCTTTTGGTTTTCTCTCTCAGCGCCGGGATACTCTCCGAGTAGCTGTGCGCTCTATACATTTATTTTAACATTACATAACATATCATAACAAGGAGGATGAGATCCAGGTGGAAGATGGATCGTCTCCTCCTTTAGGACTGCCAATGGGTAGCTGATATGAAAGAATGGATTCTTGAATACTTTAGGATTAATGAAGATATAGCAGATGTTTTTTCAGTTTGGGGGTTCAAAGCAGCCTTGCTTGGGCAGATGATCTCTTTTTCAGCCGCCCAGTCGAAACAACGGTGTGAAAAAATAGCCAAACATCAACAGGCTATGGATATTGTCCTGCGCCTGAGTAATACCCCGTCACAGGGGACGGGGAAAGTGGGAAGTCAGCTTGAAATGCAAAACAGGCAATGAAGGATTTTTTTCTAATTGAAGAAATAAATAGTTACAGGACGTCCCAACAACGTGTGTACGAGGATAGCCAAATGGTTGGTAAATTTCTAGCCGGGCAACCGAAACTAAACAGGAAGCAGCTTTAATTTCCGGAATTATTGACTCAAAGTCTAGGGATATAATAACAGGAAAGGATGGGATAGCTGAAGTCTTTATGGAACATTATTAGCTGCTATACACCACTCGATATGAGGCAAGATTAGACCTGATCCAGGAATGTTTGAGGGGGTAAATCTCCCTTGTATCTCAGAGCTTCTAGTGCAACAAATCCATCTTGAAATATCAGAAACAGAATTTGTCAATGTTTTAAAATCTATTGCAGGGGCAAAGACCTGTGAAACTGATGGGTTGCCAAATGAATTGTATATCACATTCTCTAAGGAATTCACAACATTCTTGGCAAAGCTGTTCAATAATAGTAAGTCGGGAGGCTGTATCCCCTCAAGTTTTAAAGAATCTTTAATTGTCAGCTTTGTAAAGAAGGGTAAAAACACAAAGATGTCAATTTGTATAGGCCAGTCAGTCTCCTCAATACTGATTGTAAGATTCTAATGAAGGTCTAGGCCCAACGCTTCATCCCGATAGCCCAGGAACAGTTTCATAGCGATCAATCCAGTTTGTTGCGGGGAGTTCTATGTCCTCGAACACTGGGTTCTTAATTCAGGCCCTTGACCACTTTACAAACAATAAAAACCCAATGTTCATCATGATGGTAGACGCCAAAAAGGCATTTGACCTGGTAAATTGGGATGCACTTTTCTTTGGTTTGGAAAAATGTGGTGTCCCTGTCCAGGTCATTATCAGGGTGCCCAGGATCCGCTGGTGATAAATGCCACTCAAATAGGGACAGTTAATATCAATCGTGGGACAAGACAAGTTTGTCCAATATCCCCCTTATTGTTCACCTTTTTCATTAATCCCCTGGCCATGAGAATCCGTGAATACCTGGAAATTAAAGCTCCAATAATGGAAACGGCTAAATGAAAACTCCTCAGAGATGACATTGTTTTATACCTTAGTCCTGCGAGCCCGAACTTGGACCAGACACTAATAGAATTCAGTCAACTTGAATTGATAGGGGGGTATAAAATAAATCAAAATAAAACTGAGATCTTAACATTGAATGTTGGTTGCAATTTCCTCCCATCCTGTTTTAAAACCCAGGCTTTGAATGCGGAACTAATGGGATATCCGGGTATATATGTCTCTAATAACTATGACCAGCTATTCAGCTTAAACTATCTAGCAATAAAATCAAATGCATTGCTTGATAAGTGGTCTTTTCTACCTCTAACACTAATAGGGCATGTAGCTCTAATAAAAATGTCTATTCTTTCCCTATTAATGATCCTTTTTATAAATATACATTCAACAATCAACTCCAACTATTTTATAGAGCTGGAGTCAATGTTAAGGGAATTTGTCTGGTGTAGGAAGGCTCTAGAGTCAAGTTAGCAATACTACAGCTAGAAACCAATCAGGGTGGTTTAGCATTGCCGGAAATTGAAACTTACTATGAGGCAACAATTTTAGATCTTACAGAACACCTATTGGAATCAAATGGTTTATTGGGCAATTTTCTTTTTGACAAAATGTTTCAGAAATCTGCCTTGCAAATTCCGGCATTTTTAAAAACATCTAAATTGCTGAAGAAGACCAGATATAAGACAGTACAAGACTTTTCCCATAGATTGCAATCCTTTGTTAAACAAGCTGGCTCTTCCGAATTCCACTATTTAAAGCCAGTGGATTGCAAAACTATCGCTCTTCAAATATACTATAGTCATCTAAAAAGATGGAAAGATTGTGGTCTAGAAGAATTTTTATCAATGAATATGAAATTTCATGGCAAGAGGTCCAAAATAGATACAGTGATCGTAATAAGCTCGGCTTTCTATAAAATCTACAGATTATACCTTTTAAAAAAGATTTAATCTATCTCAGGCGGTGCTCCAATAAAGCAGGTGAGCACATTATACAGAGACAAAATAAGGGGGCTGGAAAACTGGTACTCTCAGCTGAGAAAGTGTAATGAGTTTCCTCTGGTTCGGGAATTCCTGGGAAGAGTAACACGGTAAACTAGCTGCTCTTTCTCTTGCCCGGTGTGGCAGTCTATAGCCCAGCTAGGGAGTAAGGCATTAAGAGCAGCTAATTTTAAAAGGATGGCTTTTCTATCCCGGTGTCAGGTATATTATACCGCTAAAACTCTTAGTAAAAGATATCCGGGAGTGGAGAACAGATGTTTTTCGATGTCAGGCAGTAGGTGGAGGGGCTTGGCTTCACACATTCTTCAAATTAGAATTATTCTGGGTTAAGATCTTCTATGCTATAAGCAAGGTAATTCAGAAGAGGCTTGATCCAGAGGCCGAGGTAGCCCTCTTTGGTATTTCTAGACTAAGGACTGATCTGACAAAATCAGAAGAGACCTTCAGGGTGAATTGTTCCCTCGTTGCTCGATCTTTTTTTCTCCAGAATTGGAGGTCTGAAGATGTACCTTCCTACTATAAATCGTTAAACATAATGAAACTAACCATGATGTTTGAAGAAGCATATGATAGGAGAGTATGTGCAATAAGAAAATGTAATGCTGTTTGGAAATTCTTTGAGAATCCTAAAACTATGGTGGAAATATAAATTATTTAGATATTGCACTTTAGCACCTGGGAGCACTATAGCACATTGCACTTTTTCTGGCACGGTTGAGATGCACTTTAAAGATGGCACAACAGCACTTTTTCACTGGAGCATTTCTGCAGGTAAATTCTTATACATATGTGAATGGTTAAGATACTGTTTTAATGAGTGCTCTAAAATCAAGGATATAGGTGAATTATAGTTGGATTACGATTTTAACTATCCTTGCTTTTATGATGATTTTACGTAAATATATAGAGGACCCAGAATAATTGCAGTTTGATTTTCTCTTTGCACTATAACATTCTAGAATACTAATAAGTAAGATTTGTTCCCTTGTAAATAATTTAAGATACAGCCAGATTACTGCTGCTTTTTACTTTCCATTCATGTCTTGATATGTATTCCATGTTGGTTCCATTTGAATAATGAATAAGATTTCTTGATCGAATAATGTCAGTAAAAATTCCTGTTGATTACTGTGATTACTATGTATTTTATGCCTTTTTGCTCTTCTCAATAATTGTTTTTTTTTAAAGTGTAACTCACCATGTAGACGCTTTAGTGCAATTCAGGAAATGCAGCTAAGTATTACGATAACTTTCTTAATCAGACATAAAGTACCATCTGCAGCCATTGTAGTATTACTGATATGAAGATACCACTAAAAAGCAGCCAGTAATGCATCTTTCAGGCCATAGAACAGGTGAGTCATTTAGAAGTTAATAAGAATCAATTGATGAAGAGCGAAATTGGCCCCCATTTACCTCTTTTTCTTCCAGAGCGTATCCTCCATGATCCTATCACCCATACACCTCTCCTTTGGGCTCACAGTTTGATATCTGTTTCATAGTAAAATCTCCAGGTCTCTCTGTTCCTCTAACCTATCTGCCTGGGTTCCTTCTCAATGCACCTTACTTCTAAATTACGACCATCCTTCATCCTTTCCCGCCTACTCCAATCTCCCTGTTTCCAGATCTGACCCTTGATTAGAAGTTACAGCTTACTTCCTATTTTAACTTTACTTATTTTACCCCTTTTCAATTAATTTTTGCTATTTGGCTTTGTTCTTGATCATCTAGCATTCCGCTGTGTGCCATGTTAGAAAGAATAAGTAGAGCATCTTGCCCAACCCCACAAATCCTTTAACCTATCACAAATATTTCATCTTTTAAAAAAATGAATATATATCCTCTCCCAATTCCTTTTTTATTTTTTAGGACTTTAGGAACTTTTCATATCTTTTATTTTTACATATAAACCATGGGATTTTAATGCCGGCAATGTATGAATTTTGATCTAAAGAAATAGTCTCCAAAACAGTGGTACTGGAAAACTTTTTAAAGTGAGGGTGCTGCCTTCAATGTAACAACACTGAAGTCATAGGGATTGTGAAAAATCCAAGTGTCACACAAAGCAGACTTGTAGCAAGTGAAATGTTCTCATTCAACAGCAGATTGCTAAGGGTGTGGTATGTGGCCAGTGGTATATTTTAGAGCACCCTCTTACAAATATATTGCTAAAGCATAGTGTAGTAGGCCACTGACATTTACAGACAGCTCATTTTCCATTGAAATGGCCACAAAATTTGCACTGACGTGCAATTATACTGATAACACTAAATAGCACACAAATATTGTGTGGAAACTGAGTTATCAAATATGTATAAGTTTCCCATCACCAAGTAAAGTCTGTTGATTTGTTTTGATTGTAACAAAATCTATGTATCCGTCACACTTCAGAATTTCAAACCGAGTTTCATTTGTGCTTAATATATTTGTACAGTTTCTTTAAAGGTATTTAAATGCTGTTCTGTGTTAGAATAAACTAATTGTCGGATAGTGGACTTAAAAAATCTTCTAACTTTGAATCCTCTAATTTTGCAGCCAGAGAAAGAAAAGCAATCACCTACCTCCATGTTAAAAGAATAAACAGCAATCTGTCAGAAGACAAAGCATAACATTTGACCTCTGTCTTTGAGCACACAGCAAACGTGACAAGATAAAACCAAGATTTTAATACTTATTTATTGTTCATTCACCTTCTGGTCTCTAACATGGCCATGTTGGGGTGCTGCAACACCCTTTACACTCCTACGTCTAGCTCCTATCTTCAGACATTGATATTTTCCAAGAAGGGATGTTTTTCCATTTTGAAACTGTAGGACTGGTGTTCCTAAAATTTTAAGAATAATATACCAAGATCAATGTTTTCAACATTATGAGACATTACAGCTTGGTCTGACACCTTTCCAGGAGTAAGTTGTAGAAAAGGAGGGGTGAAAAATGCAACATTTTTCCCTCAGGTAATATGCATATTTTCATGAAAACGACAGAATGTTATCTGTATTAAAAAAAAGTACATGACCAGTATCTCATGCGAAAAAACAATTTCATTATTTGGAATAAACTTCTCAGTGCGAAAATTGCTTTGCGCTGGAAAGTGACCTGAAAGTAACACAAAGTAGTAATATGCTGCTTTGCATTGCTTTGCAGTAAGGGGATGTTCAATGGGTGATACAAGGGTATTTCATGCATTCACCCACGGTTGTAGATTCAAAGCCCTATGTACTAACAATACATGGTTTTATGCCCAACAATAAAACCTCTGTGAGGAAGGCGTTAAAAAAGAGAAGTGGTTTCATTTCTTCAAACTTATCTCATTTTGCATACATGTTGAACTGTACAGCAAACATCTAAAGTAGAAAAAGTTGTAAAGTTTGTCGACGCATAATATTTTGAATTGGAAAGTTAGCCTTTCAGTACAAGATCTATGCTAGACATGACACAGACATCTTTGCACTCTGGTGCAAAGGTGTGTGTTTGTGTGTGGCTCAAAGCATCCTGAATGTGCGCCAGTGCTAAGGAGAGCCCAGGACAGTGTCATATCTTAGTAAATATGGTGCTGTCCTGCTCTCTTCCTCTTTGGTTGCTGTGCTGTGTTTCGTGTGTTTTTATTAAATCTACCCCAAGTGGGTAGATTTACTGAAAACTCACACAATACATGTTTTTATAGCTCCTTTTATTTTAATCAGGTATGCTGGTATCCATATTGAATTTGATAAATACCCCTGCAACAGTATAGTATGACGGAGCTGTGGATGAACAAAGGTAGCAGTAAAGGTGGAAAACATGTCAGGAAAAAAGAAAATAGAGAAACTACTTTTTCTTAAATGTACAGAAGTTAGATGAATAGATTGAAACCGGACAAAAAAAAACATCAGAAAAAGGAAAGACGGAAAAAAGATGGAAACACTAGTGGAAACAAAAAATTGGTGACTGCTTAAAAAAAGGAAAGAAAATCTGAATAAAATAAAGAATTTTTTTAAGTTATATGGTAGGAAGATTAGGGAAACAAAAGGGCATATTTAAATGAAAATGGCAGAGTGTGGCGCTGTGGCAAATTTCCCATTTTCAAAACGGTGGGTTGCCCTGTATTTAAAACGATATTGCGCCCACCTGTGTTTTCCTGCGTTGTAGGAAATGATTGTTTATGTGCAGGAAAGCCTGTGCAGAATGCAGCACATGTAGAAAAGGCAAAAAAAGGAGAAGAAGTAAAGGTATTTCTCCTTGTGGTGCCATTGTGATGCCTGCTACTGCATGGCACAAGTTTTTAGTGCTGCCTCAGATATCTTGATCCTTGTAAATCTGGGGCAACATCAAAAAGCCATGCACCCCCTACTCCCACCCCCCCTTCCATGCAGGTACATGTGTAAAGGGGCACCATATTTGCAAAACAGCATTAAGCCACTAAAAAAGTGTAAACATGGTGCAGGTCAATGCAACACTGGAACACCAGTAAAAGTGACGTTAGGGTGCCGCAATCCCCTTGGAGATATGCTCCAAAGAATCAAAGGCACAATTTATTTCAGAATTATCTCTGCTCCACAATACCTTTTAACTGGAAAAGCATTATCTTGCGCATGAGTGGCTTTTACAACTTTCTAGCAAAACATATTGCCTTTACCCAATTTTAGGAAAATATTCTGTAAAATGCGTCATGTCAGCAGGGTAATGCCTTTCTCGCAGAAGGCAAAGGAACGCCAGCCACATTAAGCCCCCTTTGATGAATTTAATTATTTTACGAATGCCTATACAGAACTTCCTGGAAAGCTTCTATCGTTTTTGGACAAATTCTTCTAAGAACTGAAGTATAATATGCACCTTTTAGGAACATTTGGGCCATGATATCCACCTTCCATAGGATACCATGGCTAAGTCAGGAAAATACCAGGTGTAAAAAAAGCAGTGCTAACCGCGGTTAGCGCTGCTTTTTTCACCACTAACAGGGTTAGCGAAATCCTTGATAATAGGAGAGATGTCGCTTAACAACATTTCTCCTATTATTTTTCTCTGGAACGGCCCCTTTGCATCTCATTAGAGATGCAAGGGGAAGCGTAGAGAAAAGGGTGCTAACATGTGAATATCCGGGTTAGCACCCTGTTGCTGATAGGGAGATAATTTTGTCTCCGCTTTCTTGGCTTTTAAAGCCAAAAAAGCAGAGATAAATCCCTTGATAATATGCCCCATTGTTTTCAGAAGCCTCGAGGGTTTTTTGTTCGGCACAATCTGCCGAACTACCATGTTGGGTTCACTTACCTCACTCGCAGTGTTATTTAGATCATGGTTCAAAGCATGGGGGTACTTTATTTTCCTGACTTCTTCTTTGTGTAGTGTGCTTTCTTTCCCGTGCAAATTTAAAACCCACTGAGAATGTCTGGTTAAAGTACAAAAGTAGTAGAGGTATTTGAGCTTTTCAGTGTTGTAAAACCTGCTCTGCCGTGCAGAAGCAAATAGTAGAGCTTTCTACTCGTAGAGGTATGAGATATTCTCATTTTGTGCTTAAAATAATTAGGACATGCATTGCTCCATTTTGCACATTCCGTTATACGGCGATGTGACTATGCCAGGGCTTACACATGGTCGCACCATTGTATGCTAATCAATACAATTAGCCATGATTCAAATTCAACGCACATCACACTAGTGTTTTCAAAATACTACCCATTTCAATTTAATTTTTAGATTATGTTGTTCAAAATGTGCCACAAAATATCTTTCATTAGCACTATCTTCTCGGCGTCGTGGGTCGCCACAAGGTTGATATGTAATATATGAAAAAAATCATCTGCCCTTCATTCCCTGTCCTTCATGAATGTGTCATGTACTGAAAACTTTGGGTGAAAGGCTTGATTAATACGTGCTGGATTCCAACTCCTTCTGGAATGCGTATTCTTTGTACGATTATATTAGCTTTCCCCAGCCTGCATGTTCAATGTCACTTCTGGGTCATAATACTGCAATATCCTTATTTGAAAATCTGTTTTCCTCCACAGTCCCTGATTTATTCATTATTTTAAACTCTTTTTCACGAAGAGCGATAGGGACTTCAGTTAACCTTTGGTACCAAACGTGTGATTTCCCCCTGAGAAATAATTGGCTGATTGCCAAATTTAGACAGTCAGAGAAGAAGCCGACACAATATAGCCAGTGCTGGAGATGGTTGTTCCTGAAAGGGGTCGTGTCAATGATACCAGGCACTAAATACATATGAATAAAAGCCATATTTATTCTAAAGAACTGCTCACATTCCCATCAGATTTCACTCAGCTGTCAAAACAAGAACATTGCCATGTTGTATACATAAATTGCAACAAGCAGCTGGCCAGAATCGGTATTCGTTGATGTGTGATGCTCTGAAATCTTTGTAATCCTGTGAAGAAAATGATTCTAGTGTTTCCAAAGGAGTAACTAGCACAGCAGGGGTAATGTTGGTACACTATACCAACCGGCTAGTGTTATTTAGTATGTGCCTTCGTCATTGCTGCATTGGTTTGCTTGCAAATTCGTAGTTGGCTGTCTCGGGGTACCTTCATTTCTGTGTGCACTCCTCTGCTAACAGATGTCTGTGTGAGAGTGCTGTTGTGCAGAAGATCTTGAGTCAGCCATCGGTGTGACACATGCGGTGTCATCAGTGGAATGTTGGTGAATGGGTGAAGCAAAAGTGAAAGAGTTGGATGTAACATACTCAAAGCTTAGGAGCCAGCCCTGAAGTAGAGAAGGAGTGAAAAACCGAGGGAGAGATTTCAGAGTTAACCTTGCCAGAGGACTTTGTTCAACTAGCCAGCTTAAAATTGTTAGACCTGATTTTGTTAGTGGTGAGGATGAACCCTAAGATACATATTGTTTCAGGTTAATTGCCCATATTCCAAATATGAAGCATTATTGAGGTAAGAAATTGAATGTTGCATGTACCTGTATTAGATAAGAGAACTGATCCGGTTTTATTGACTACATGCTGATGAATGTGAGTGAAAAGTATAGAAACAGGGAAATTAACAGAAATCAATCATAAACCTACAATAGTCATCCTGAGTAATGAATTGTGTCCCTCAGTCTATGCCCTGTAGTTTTCAATACGTTTAATGAACAAAATCAATCAATCAATCAAAACATTTATAGAGCGTGCTACTCACCCGTGAGGGTCTCAAGGCGCTGAAGGGAGGGGGAGGGGTGCTGCTACTGCTTGAATAGCCAGGTCTTGAGGTTCCTCCTGCAGGTGAGATGGTCCTGGATCAGTCGTAGGTGTGCGGGGAGGGAGTTTCATGTCTTGGCGGCCAGGTAGGAGAACGATCTTCCTCCGGTTGTGGTTCTGCGGATCCGTGGGACGATGGCGAGGGCGAGGCTGGCAGAGTGGAGCCGGCGGGTGGGAGTGTAGAACGTGAGGCAGTTGTTGAGGTATTTGGGCCCATGTTGTGGACTGCTTTGTGTGCATGGGTGAGGAGCCTGAATGTGATCCTCTTGTTGACGGGGAGCCAGTGCAGGTCTCTCAGGTGGGTGGATATGTGGATATGGCGAGGGATGTCGAGGATGAGTCGTGCGGAGGTGTTCTGTATGCGTTGTAGTCGTTTCTGGAGTTTGGCGGTGGTTCCTGCATATAGGGCGTTTCCGTAGTCCAGTCGGCTAGTGACGAGGGCCTGGGTGACCGTCTTTCTGGTTTCGGTGGGGATCCACCGGAATATCTTTCGGAGCATGCGCAGGGTGTTGAAGCATGATGACGAGACGGCGTTGACTTGCTTGGTCATCGTGAGGGTGGAGTCCAGGATTAATCCCAGGTTGCGTGCATGGTCCGAGAGTGTTGGTGCGGGCCCAGTGCTGAGAGCCCCCAGGAGTCGTCCCAGGCAGAGGGGGATTGTCTGAGGATGAGGACCTCCGTCTTGTCTGAGTTCAGCTTCAGGCGGCTGAGCTCCATCCATTCTACGGCGTCTTTCATTCCTTCCTGTAGGTTGGTTTTGGCGGTGGTTGGGTCTTTGGTGAGGGAGAGTATCAGCTGGTTGTCGTCGGCGTAGGAGATGATGTTGATGTTGTGTTTGCGTGCGATGGCGGCGAGGGGTCTCATGTAGATATTGAAGAGCGTTGGGTTGAGCGAGGATCCTTGGGGTACGCTGCAGATGATTTTGGTGGCTTCTGAGCGGAAGGGAGGGAGGCGGACTCTCTGGGTTCTAGCGGAGAGGAACGAGGTTTTACAGTCCAGGGCCTTTCCTTGGATCCCAGTGTTAAAGAGGTGTGTTATTAGGGTGTGATGGCAAACAGTGTCGAAGGCTGCCGAGAGGTCCAGGAGGATGAGGGCGGTTGTTTCTCCGTTGTCCATCATGTTCCTGATGTCGTTGGTGGCTGCGATGAGGGCGGTCTCAGTGCTGTGGTTGGCTCGAAAACCGGATTGGGAAGGGTCGAGCGAGTTGTTTGTCTTGAGGAAACACTATTTTACATTAGAGAAAGTAGTATGGAAAATTGTTCACATTCTTGTACTGGGTACTTAGTGCTCACACTTCATATCTTTGTACATCAGGCCCAGACTGAACAGACCTATAAAATAAGTTTAGAATTTCAGTTTCGGCAAAGAGGAAATGCTATTATGTTGAGCAATACAAGGGTTTAAGTTAATAAGCTGGGATAATGTCAAACTTACGCCTGTAAGGAGTTTCAAAATCGTCTGGGACAACTTATCCACTGTTACTCTGCTAAAATACTAAGACCACATGGTAGTGTAAATATGTAAATAAATGGCTGGTTTGCATTTCAGATGGGAAGCCTGAGGATAGCAACCATATTGTGGTGAAGAAGTATGATGATACCGAGCAAGCATTTGAATTTGCACTATTATTATAGTTATGTTATGTTATGTTACGTTATGTTATGTTATATCCATTTGTACTGCAATGTGCAGCACACATAGAAACAGCAATACGCCATTGATTGTCTATGTTTAAGAAGCTGTCCTGTCCTGAGCATAAACATTCATTATAAAAAATGACGAGTTGCAACTTCGATGTGTGCTGCACAAAGCAGAAAACATAGAAGTTACAAACCAATATTTCAGATTGTTTATGTGCACGAAGGGAAACCTGCCTGTGTTGGTGCTAGGCTGCTAAATTTAGCACCAGCGCAGGGAGAAATGCAGGTCTGCACCGTATTCCTGTAAATACGATGCAGCCCTATGTTTTAGAAGTGGCAGAGCGCACCGTTAAGCTAATAGGGCTAAAGCCACGCTCCGTTATTTCGTTTGCAAATATGCCCCATGGTTTAAAAAGAATCTCCTCCGGGGCGTGGAGGAAGATGTTCAGAGGTTGCTAGGTGCACTTACCCGAGAGTAGATCAGAGATGTGATTATCATCCTAGAGTAGAATTGTTTTTTAGGGAAAGGGGGACTGAAGATAAGCAATTGCCACTTTGAATGACCTGTGGCCAAACTATGATGTTGTTGTGTAATATTATATAATGTGCAAACTTGTTTTAAATATACATTGCATGACATTTTATATTGTAATGTGTGGCATAGAACTGGTGAAGCAAATTAAAAGTTGAATATGTATTTTGAAACGATAAGTAGAAAAGTAGACAACCATTCCCCAATACAGAGATGCATTCAAGTCTACTTTAAAAATATTTAATGTGATAAGAAAATATATACAATTTTAAGTATAAAATACACCTATTCATGGAGTTTGGAGACCTCCTTAGAACACATTCAGAAGGTATTCCCCAGTGGCATGAATAAATCACAAAAGTATAGCCTGGAGTGGTTCAAAAGCCACCCAAAAGCATTTTTACCCTTGGCCAAAATAAGGAACATTCAATGATAGGATAATTAAGCATGTTGCCACATACCTGTGAAGCAAATATGAAGGAGCCAAATTGAAGAAAAGGTAAGCTACCATAGCCTTATTGAGAATATTTTGTAAAAAGTCAAAAGACTGCTCAGAAGGAGATACCCCTAATACTCTTTCTGTTCACCCACTCCCATATGATCCTATAAGAACCGTCCCCACAGTACCAGGCATTTACCCACTAGTGCAGCTGCAAGAAGCCGCAGTAGGGTTTTAGAAACCTGAAATTGGAACACCACTGCACTCCCTAACAGCAATCCCCAAGGTAACCCCACAAAGACCAATGCCAAAGAGGGCAATCACTCCTAGACAGCAAACTTGGGTAGGGAACACCCAATTTCTAAGGGCAATTAGAGGTGTAGTTCGGAAAAGGGATACTAAGGCTACTGTAGGTTGAGAACAAATGACCTTGTCACAGCAGAGGTACATAGGGAATGCAGGGTGGAGTGACTATGTGCATAGGATTGTAGATATGACACAACAGACAATAACACAAGAAAAGGAACAGGAGCATAGAAGGACTGAAGATGGTCTGCCCTCTTGGCAGAAGGAGAAGGGGCGTAGAGAATGTGCTGGACTGATATCACACAGTGAGAGCAGGAGAGAGCACAGTGAAGTGAGGAGAGAAGGATATGATGATGACTTTACAGGACAAACTCGGAGACGTTTTGGAAAGTTAGCAGACAGGATAGAATTCATACACTAGCGTAGTAAAAGCATGGGTGAACTGCTTCAAACCCCAGAAGCAAGTCTTCCTACTTATGATATCAAAGAGAGACCATTCACTGACCTTGACTACATAAGTGGTGTGCATAGACTTCCTAAGCAAACTGATGTAAGGAAAAGAAAGCAACATGGGCACCCTAGAGGTTGTAAACCCCAAGCTACAGAGTTTGAGCGGTTACAATACCACAGCCTGCTTCGCCAGCCATATCCCAGAGTCGGATCCCACAAGGTTAGAGGATGTGTGACATTCCACAACAGACCAGCACAGCAATGTATGCCCAATCAAATTCACGCAGCGCAGACTTCAATCTAAGTGAGACCGTCACTGAAGTAGAAAATAGCTGGCCCATTTATAGATAACTTATCAGACTAGAATGAGCGGTTAGCATGGAGATGGAGCAACTCCGGCAACAGAACATTTGCCTCCCGAATAGACAGATAGATCTCCAGTTCCATTGCCGAGGACCTTGAAAACTGGCCAAGGTGCAACAACATACGGATCAGGAACGCCGCAACGGTTGCCAGGGCAGGAAACATGGAAGAGTACGTTAAGGTCCTCTTCGCCCTTATCCTGGGAGACATTCGCCTGGACAAGGTCCACCAGGTTGGACACTCCGGAGCCCCAACCATGCCGCCTCCAGGTATACCTGCATGCATGCACAGTTTCCCCTTGAAGGAATGTATTCTTTTGGCCGTCAGGGGCCCTGATCCAATGCTCTTTTGTGGTAGCTCGCTACAACTGTATCAAGACCTGTCCGCAATTATGTTGCAGAAGAGAAGATCTTTTTTCCCAGTGAACACATTCCTCTGGGAACACAACATCTTGTTTACCTGGGGCCATCCCTTCTGTTTGATATTCACATGGGCGGGGTAAACTTGTCTACTCAGATTCTTCAGTGTGGCCTGCACCCTTCTTTAGATCGAGTAGCCAAAGGTACCTACAGGTTTACTCTTTGAAAGGTGGAGACTGCCCGAACGGGTCTCTCCCTTCCGGAGATTTGGTTTACTATTTTGGGATGTTGTATTTTATGGTTTATCACTTATACATGTTTATTTGAAATGTACCATTCTGTTACTCTTATAAAGTGCCTATTTATAGGAGTGACAGGGACACTACCACATCACTCTCTACACCAGAGACTCTGGTGCTCCAACACATCACAGCCAGAGGGACGATAGGGCAGGCCACCACTACATAGCATGTCAGTAGGCAACCACCATGTCTGCACATGACGCTCTAAAGATCATCTCCCTAAATGTCAAAGGGCTAAACAACCCAGTGAAACACAAAGCTGTTTTTTCTTACGTGGAACACACTGGGGCAGGCATCTGTCTCCTACAGGAGACCCATCTCCTTGTAGGCAACTCATGGCGGTTGAAGTCCAGATCCTTCCTGTGGTTCCCTGATTAAATATCAATGTAATAAATATAGACATACACAAATACTGATGCAAACATATAGAATACAAAAATATTGACTTTCTATACTTAAACAGGTAAGTAAGTACAATATTATTAAATAAAAATATCAACTTAAATATATATATTACTAAAATATATTAAATATTATTAATATTTGTAACCAAATAAATTACACTTAATATATATTTTAACTAAATATAACAAATAAACTTAATTTAAAATAATATAAAAACACAAACATAAAAATGTATACATATATGTACTTAAATATAATTTAGTAACTATTATCTTTGATCAATTTATAAACTTTTTAAATTATATAAAAATAAAATATACACATATATAAGTAATTTAAAATAGAATAAAACATTCTATAGTTAATTAAACCATTAAACTATTAAAAGAAAAATAAAACATAAATTTTGCAACACAATAAATACAACAGCAGGGAAAATGTTGGATAGTGGAGGGGTAAAAATTACAATTCCCACTCCAGTGAATGCAACAGCAGGGAAAGTGTTGGATACCGGAGGGGTTAAAATTACTATTCCTACTCCAGTGAGTGCAACAGCAGGGAATGTGTTGGATAGCGGAGGGGTAAAAATTACTCTTCCCACTCCATTGAGTGTAACAGCAGGGAAAGTGTTGAATAGCGGAGGGGTAAAAATGACTACTCCCACTCCAGTGAGTGCAACAGCAGGGGAAGTGTTGGATAGCGTAGGGGTAAAAATTACTATTCCCACTCTAGTGAGTGCAACAGCAGGATAAGTGTTGTATAGCGAAGGTGTAAAAATTATTATTTACCCTCCAGTGAGTGCAACAGTGAGTGCAACAGCAGGGAAAGTGCTGGATAGCGGAGGGGTAAAAATTACTCTTCCCACTCCAGTGAGTGCAAAAGTAGGGAAAGTGTTGGATACCACACCAATAAAAAAATAATCAACATTTGTATTCCATTTTACTTCCATAATTCACATATTTAATATTGAATTTAAATATATTAATATTAAAGACAATAAAAATTCATTAATTACACATTCTTCAACACTATAATATCCACAACACACACCTAAAATTAATTACACAATTACAATTCATAATTACTAATTAATCAATGTAAATGAATTAACAAATAAAGAATAATTCATCAACAAAAAATAAATTACTTCCCAACCTTCCCACCTGTAAACACCACTACACACACCTAAAATTAATTAACCAATTACCATAATTAATTAATAATTAACTCATTTAAATGAATCAGCAACTAATTATCAAACAATTATTAATACATTAATTCACACATTTAACTCTATAACATCACAATTATACAAATATCAATAAATATAAATTATTCAATAAATTGCTTACAATTAAATTACTGCCACCCTATTCCCCTATAAACCCTCAACTTGCTTCAGAACTAAAAACGCAAAATTCAATGTAAAAACAATTATTAACTACAAAATGTTAGCACATATAATAAAAACCCAAACAATTCTCATACATAAAAAATTGCACACACATATCAAATATATACTAAAATACATATCACTTTGATATTGTTTCAATCAATATAACTTTCCTGAAAAAATCGATATTCTTGCTCACGATATTTTTTTTATCGATATTTCTGACCAACGATATTTTTACCTCGATAATTGTGCAAATCGGTATTTATTCATCAATATTTAGGCTCTGCACCCCTTTCCGCAGCAACTGTTCTCCTCAGGGCGCAAGGCGGCAGGGGTGGCTATCCCTTTCTCGTGCATCCTCCAAGGCTCGATAGCCCCTAAACTGATGGAACTTAAGGGTCATCTTCTAGTTTATCAAATACAATTGGGTTCACAGACACTAACATTGGTTATTCTACGCCCCTAATGAAGGGCAAGAGCAATTCATTCGAGAGACCCTAGTGGAGATCCTAACATCGCAGGAACGACTAGTTCTGATAGGAGGTGACCTCAACATAGACCTTGACTCAAACTTTGCCCCCTCCCTCCAGAGGGAGGGGGTAACAGGGTCTATATTTTTTCTGACCTGTTAGTGGCTGTTGTATGACTCTGGGCACTTTACAACTGCTGATCAGTGCTAAAGTGCATATGCTCTCTATTGTAAATTAATGTAATGGATTGGTGATTCCATGACTGGTCATTTGATGTACTTGTCAGACCCTAGTACAGTGCACCATGTGTGCCCAGGGCCTGTAAATTAAATGCTGCTGGTGGGCTTGCAGCACTGATTGAGCCACCCACAGAAGCTGCTGGTAAAATGTGACTCAGACCTGCCATTGCAGAGCCTGTGTGCAGTCTCGGACAGCCATGTCGACTTGGCAAAGGCAACCACTTGCCTGTCCCTAAACCTTTCCTTTTCTACATATTATTCACCCTGAATGTAGGCCTATGGGAGGGTGCATTGTATGTAAAAGGCGGGACATGCCATGGTGTGTATAGCATGTCCTGATAGTGAATTACAACCAATTTTATTTTTCACTATTGCAAGGCTATCTGTTCCAATAGGCCAGAATGGGCAGTTTGATTATAACATTTTATAATCCTAACTGACTCAGGCAAGTAGGTAGAAATCCGAGTCTAGTATGCCTAAACTCAGAAGGATAAAATCATTTTTTTATTGAAGTTGGTTTTTAACATTCTGTGTTTGAAAATACCACTTTTAGAAAGTAGGCATTTTCTTGCCTAACCATCCAAGCCTGCCTCTACTAGGATGTGTATTCCATGTCTGGTTTGTGAGTGACAGGGCTGGGGTGGCTCCAGGAGACAGGGTGAGACAGCAATAGGCTGAATAGACCCATCTGCATGTAGAGTGTTGGGAGGGGTTGCACCTGGGCCTGAATAGGGCTGTGCCTGCCTTTCACAATGTTAACTCCACCTCATGTGGTGCTTCTTATGACCCTGGCCCACACTGTCAAAGGATGGAAGGAGTCCTGTAAACAAAGTGCTCCAGGACTGCACAGAACTGGTTTGGACTAGGTACAGACAGTGGGCCCGATTCACAGAATGAACTTACTACTTTTGGCATTCACAGAATGCACTTACTACTTTTGGTATTCACAGAATGAACTTACTCATTTCGGTATTCACAGAAGTTAGGACTACTAACTTTAGGACTTCTAAATGCCTTCTGTGAATACCGAAAGTCTTAAAATTAGGATTTTTCTCAATTTAGTAGTAGTAAAGATAGGACTCCTAACTTTAGGATGCCTAAATGCCTTCTGTGAATACGGAAAGTCTTAAAATTAGGATTTGTCTCTATTTAGTAGTAGTAAAGTTAGGACTACTAACTTTAGGATGCCTAAATGCCTTCTGTAAATACCGAAAGTCTTAAAATTAGGATTTTTCTCAATTTAGTTGTAGGTAAGTTCGGACTCCTAACTTTAGGATGCCTAAATGCCTTCTGCGAATACCGAAAGTCTTAAAATTAGGATTTTTCTCTATTTAGTAGTAGTAAAGTTAGGACTACTAACTTTACTACTACTAAATAGAGAAAAATCCTAATTTTAAGACTTTCGGTATTCACAGAAGGCATTTAGGCATCCTAAAGTTAGTAGTCCTAACTTTACTTCTACTAAATAGAGAAAAATCCTAATTTTAAGACTTTCGGTATTCACAGAAGGCATTTAGGAGTCCTAAAGTTAGTAGTCCTAACTTCTGTGAATACCGAAATGAGTAAGTTCATTCTGTGAATACCAAAAGTAGTAAGTGCATTCTGTGAATGCCAAAAGTAGTAAGTTCATTCTGTGAATCGGGCCCAGACACTCTCTGCCTTCAGAGATAAAGGATATTGGTGTATAAAAAGGGGGACACAGACCCCAGAACTTTAAATCACTTCTGTGAATCAAGACAACCCTTTGCCAAGGAGAAGAACCAAGGAAGCTAAAGGAGGAGACTGCCCCTGTGCTGTGCTGTTGGGGTTGGCCTGCAGTGGTTACTTTATTTGCCAAGGAAAGGAAAAAAGGAACTTTGTGTGTACTTTTGCAATCTTGAAGGAGAATCTCCAAGAGCCTGAACTGTGCTTGCCTCCTTGCTAAAGTATCAGGGATACAAGACTTCACCACCAGCTCCCCTGAATTCCCTTGCTGTGGATTTCTGCCTGCAGAGAGGTGCCTACTGCTGTTTGGGCTCTCGGAAGAGACTGTGAGTCACTGGGAGCTGGAAGCGCGACACAATGATGAGAAGCATGTCGCCGCTGCAGCTGTTCGCGGTCGCATCTTCGATGAAGTGTGTCGCATCACCGGAGAAGTGTGTCGCTGCCGCAGAGGTTGCTGTCGCATCACCGGAGAAGCGTGTCGCATGGCCTGTCGTGGCTCAGAAGTTACTGTGTGCGCCGCAAGGCCCTCGGGCGTGCACGCATCACATCTAACGTAGCTGCATCACATCAAGATGCCATTTGCTCGCATCACACCGGATCATCGCTTCGCGGCGTCATCTTGTCGCATCACACCGGATCACAGTAAGAAACCGATGCATCATTTCCTCTCTTGTAAGGAACCAACGCATCACCTCCCCTGCGCTGCAGTAAGGAACCAACGCATCACCTTCCCTGCAACCCTTTTGTTTGTATGCTGTGACACATCCAAGGTATTTTGAGAATAAAGTGTTGCATTTACCATCTACATTGAACTAAGCTATTTTCTACCATTTTAAAGTCTATTCTTGATTACAGTATTGTGGATTTTTGTTGTTTGGTCTTCTGTTAAGTCCAGTAAAGATTGCTTATTTTTCTAAACAGGTGTGGTGTTCATTTGTAGAGTTTTCACTGTATTACTGTATGTGTTTACAAATGCTTTATACAGTGCCTCTAAGATAAGCCTGTCTGCTCGTGCCACGCTACCAAGGGGGTGAGCAGGGGATATTTTAGGAGTGTACACCCTTATCTTGACTAGAAGCAAGGGTTCCTATTTGGGGAAAGGTACCTACCTATGCCAACAAGAGACCCCCAGTTCTAACACCAGAGATACGTAATCCCCAATGAATTTAGGCGCGATGTCAATGGCGGCTCATGGAAACGCTGTTGGAGAAGCCAGAGGCGGTCACGCAGCTCAAGAGGGTTATAAGTGCCAATTTGGAAATTATTGACAACTTGGAAGTACCACTCCCCATATTCTGGGATGCACTGAAGGTGGTGGTTAGAGGGAAACTGAATTCCCTCTCTGCCACTGAGAATAAGCAGCATAAGATCAAACACGCCAAACTGCAGGAACAGGTGAGAGAACTTGAACTTATCCACCACCGTACTGGTGTTCCCAGTGTCTGTCACCAGCTTGAGACTGCAAGAAAACAACTTGCAGGTTTAGACCTCATCAGAGAGGTCTTCACTCTACTGCACCTCAAGCACTCCTTTTACCTAAACAGGAACAAGAGCGGTAGGCCCCTGGCCACTAGGCTCAGACAACAACCAAAGAATCCACTGATTCTTTGGTTGTTGTTACATATGGATAAGGGACTTGTCCGTGCAAATCTATACATTTCCCTCTGACCCTTTCTTTACTTGTTGTTACAGTGCACTAGGCTCAGACCCAAACAGCTAGCCAACAGAGTTAGCTCCCTCCAGACAGAGAACGGTGATGAATTAGCAAAGGATGGTGCCATAGCGGCCCATTTCATGAACTTTTATGCAGCACTTTAGATATCGAGGCAGAAGCCTTTGCAATCTCCAGGCCCAGATGGATTCTCTTCCAGGTTTTATAAAACCTCACCCCAGTTCTCACCCGGCTCTTCAAAACTGTGGCAGACTCAGAGTCTCTCCTGGCTTCAATGCACGAGGCACCCCTAGTTGTCATCTCTAAACTTGGAAAAGACAAATTGTCCGGTTCAATTTACCGCCTGATATTGCAGCTAAAACCAGATTCAAAACTTCTCACAGGCATCCTGGTAGAGTGCCTCAATCCCTTGATGCAGGGTTTGCTACACCCCAACCAAGTAGGATTAATCCCACAGAGACATTGTGCGGACAATACCAAAAGTCTTTTGCACATATAAGACAAGGCACATCGCAGGGAAGGCTCCAACATGCTGGTTTGCGTTGATGCTGAGAAAGCCTTTGATCGGTCCACTGCCCCTTTGTACGGGAGACACTGAGGCACTTCGGATTTGGGGAGTGATTTCAATACCTGGATCCTCATTGGCTATGGGTCCAAGACAGCCACGGTGAGAGTTAACAGGCTAGACTTTGTGAGCTTACCAATAAGCAGAGTGCGCAACAGGGCTGCCTGCTCTCCCCCCTCCTATTCGCTCTTTATATGGAGCCCTTTGTGCAGCGGGTGCAAGATCATCCCTTAATAACTGGGATCCATTTGGGAGGGGAGGAACATTTCATTAGCCTATATGCGGATGATGTAATGGTTCTGCTTGATAACCCAATTCAGAGCTTGGCCCCCCTTCTACAAGAATTGGCACACTTAGGACAGGTGTCTGGATTTCAAATGAATCTTCATAAGTCTCAGGCTGTTAACCTCACAATCCCCCCTCACAAGATGGAAGAATTAAAGCGAGGGCATGCAATAAGCTGGCTGTCTGACTCTATTCCCTATCTACGTATCCAAATTAGCGGATGAATAGAGAGGATGAATGCCCTAAAGTACAAAGGCGCATACACGCTGAGCTAAAGCAATGGAGACAACACCCGCTTTCCAATCTTTCCTTACTTGGCTGGGTCGCGGCTACAAAAATGACTACTCTCTCTAGGATTTTCCCCACTATTCTCTTCCTGTTCCAGGCAGTACCACTTATCCCACCGACGGATGGCACTGAACCAATTTCTATGGGCAGGCAAGCGGCCCAGAAGGAGAAGAGAACAGAGCTGGCTTCCCTTCAGCAGAGGGTGACCTGGGGCGTCTCCTGTCTTTTCCAGTATTACCAGGCAGCCCAGCTTCGCTATTTTGCAGATTGGTCCAAGGCTGAGTCAGAGGAGAATTGGTTGTTCATGAATCAAGCCCTAGTGGGAATCTCGCTGGTGAAGGTTCAGTTCTTGCCACGAGCTTATCGAAAACCTATTTTGTACATCTGGCTGATAACACACTCTTTATTAAAGATGTGGGACTAATGCATCTGCAGAGGGAGATTAAGTACTCTGCCGTCCCCCCTGACTCTGATTGCTGACAATCCTGACTCCATGCCTGGGCTGGGTTTATCATTTTCAAGGGAGGTACCCTGCAAAGCGATAGGACACTTCTTCGACCAGGAAGAGGATTGTTCCTTCAATGCGCTAAGGATAAATTATGCCATCCCGAGACAGACCGCTTCAGATGTTTCCAAATTATACACTGGCTAATGCATCCAACAATGAACCAGGGAGTAGGGAGGCTGTTGACACCTTATGAGAAATGGCTTCTAGGTAGACAAACAGACAAACTACTAGTTTCACAGTTATATGGTCTGCTCCAGCCTAACCTGACTGGGGATAAATTCCCTTCCCAGAAACTGTGGGAATTTGAATCTGAACACTAACACATATGCTCTGGGAATGCCCGGGGATCGCAGCATTCTGGGAGCAGGTACTAAGCGACATTGATACCCACTTCTCTACTCAGTTTCCCAGATGCCCATCATACACTTTACTGGGCCTTCCCAATCCTCTCACTTATCCACCTTCATCTCTTGGAGGATGCCAGATTAGCATAGCGCTAGGGGCTGCACAACAAATCATCTTGGCCCTAAGGGGAACAAGCACTGCTCCAACCCAGATTACGTGGCTTCAATGTCTTTGGGACATACTGGGGATGGAGAAACTCACACTTACACTCACAGCGCAAGGCAATACATTCAGAACCATTTGGCGCCCCTTCATTGGAAAGTGATTGTGACGATTTTAGCAACTCTGTGAGGCTCTGCTAGTTTGTGGAGCGCAGCGTGCTCACTAGGAGCATTATAGCTTTTAAAAATAGCAGCTTACTCGTTTTTACTCGTTTTTATTTACTCGCTGACAATTTCTGTGTGCACATTATTCATTTGTGTCATTGTTTAAAATGTTCTGCTCATTGCCGCATACCTGCACTTAATTATTGAAACACCGCGTTTTGGAGCGGATCCCTTTCCCCTCCGGGGCTATAGTGTATCACCAGAGCAGCGGACATCTTGAGTGGGGGCTGGGGATTGGAGCGGTCTAGTCATCACAAGGACGCTAGACCGGTACATAACGCAGCCATGCTGACGCGCAGCGGGCACGCGCGGCGGGCTCACCGGAGCACCGCCGGAGTCACGCCAGAGTCCAGCCCGTCTGCGCCCGTCCGCGCTCGGACGGGCCCGGGGGCGGGGACTCCTGGCCAACGGTGTCTCTACTCCAGGGAGGAACTATACACCCGGAATAGAGGTGAGCAGCTTGCAGATCAGGCAGTCCTGCTGACGCTTAAGAAACACGCTATACTACATCCCGATAAGGCTACGCCCCCGCCGGTTCTGTATCCTACATTAAAGATAGTTAGCCTTAACACTCGCTCGCTCCATTGCCATCACCTGGAGATCTACAGCATGCTTCAGGATAATGACATCGATATCCTGACTCTTTCAGAGACCTGGACGGGTGAGAATTCAATGCCGGATATCACCGCCGCTCTCCCAAGCGGATATGATGTGATGTGGCACAACCGCCCAGGTGGCGCACGGGGAGGCGGGGTAGCTATCTTCTATAGGAAGTCCCTGCTAGTTGAAAAGCTACTATCTGAGACAATTGACCTGACTGATGTGCTTGGGGTAAAGGTCACTGTGCACGATGTGTGCTGGGTGATCTTGTCAGTCTACCGTCCGCCCAATTCAACTCCACTCTTCAATGATCTATTCTGCCCTATTATACCCGACTTATGTTCCAGATATATGAAAATCCTGGTAACTGGAGATTTTAATTTACATTGGGATAAACCCAACTGGGACCTACCCACGCGCCAGCTGGACACTTTAATGTCTGCGGTGGGTTTTAAACAAATTGTGGATGTTCCCACACACGAAAAAGGTCACACTCTTGACCTCGTGTGGACCACAGATGCCAGTCTAACCCTTAAAGACGTAGCCCCTTGCATCTGGTCTGACCACCACCTGATATCCTGTGAGGCCCGCATTAAAGGCTGTATCACCAGCTGTCCGCCTGGTATCAGGAAAACTCGGAAATGGGCCGAGGTTGATCTAGCATCCCTGACTAAGGCGCTCCCGGTAACATCCCAGGCCGCTGATCTGGAACGCAGCCTGGACCGTGAATACTCTGATCTAACCAGGAGCATGACCCGGGCAATTGATCAAATAGCGCCAGAGAGATTACAGCAAATAAAGCGATCCGGTAAAGGGGCTCCTTGGTTTACGCCAGCCTTAAGGGAAACAAAAAGAAAGCTTAGAGCTCTGGAAAGAGTATGGAGGAAAACCAAACAAGATACTGACAGGAAACGCTATAAAGCTTCCCTCCAACAATATAAAAACCTTATGACCCAAGCCAAAGCGGACCACTTTGAGTCCCGCCTAAGTAAGGCAGCGTATATTCAGAAAGAGACCTTTAAAATATTGGCAGAGTTGAGCAAAAAAACAGATAACTCTAGGGCTCCTATTGACTGCAACACCTTTCAGGCCTACTTTTTAGAGAAGGTAAAGATCATCATCCAGGAGATAAACATTGGGGTGGGATTGGGGACTGCTACAACATCAGCATCTGAGATCGTGACCGACTGCTCCCTTGAAATATTTCCAGAGATGGATGTATTGATCCTAGAACAGCTGATGAGTAGAATCACATCTGGCTCCCCAGCTGATCCATGCCCACCTGAGATCTTCCGTGTTGCGCGCCCCTTGCTGGAGGAACGTATCATCTTCCTCCTCAATAGATCTTTAGATACGGGGTACTTACCAGCTGAGCTCAAGGAGGCGCGTGTAAGACCTCTATTGAAAAAGTCTGGATCAGATCCTGCGGTGCTAAAGAATTACAGACCTATTTCCCAGTTGCCCTTCCTTTCAAAAGTTCTTTAGCAGCATATATTAAAGTCCCTGTCCCTCTATCTGGAAACTCATCATCTACTCCACGAGCGACAGGCAGGTTTCCGTGCTCATCACAGCACCGAGTTGGTGATGCTATCGGTGTTGGATGAACTAAGAGGCATGGCTGACTGCAAGAAACCGAGCGCCCTGATTTTGCTGGACTTATCAGCGGCGTTCGATACTGTCAGCCATGCCTTGCTTTTGGATAGACTGAAGGACTTTGGGATTAAGGGCCAGGCCTTTCAATGGTTGCAATCATTCCTTATAGGAAGGACCCAAAAGATACAACTGGGGGACGAAACATCTGAGATGGGGATTTTAGAGTGTGGGGTGCCACAGGGGTCCGCCCTGTCCCCGCTTCTATTTAATCTCTACCTGCAACCATTGATTGCTTCTCTGGCCACTATGGGCTGTAAAGTCTATAACTACGCGGACGACACGCAACTGCTGCTAAGTGTCGATGACACCACGGCCGCACAACTCCAAGCTCAGAACATCTTGCGGTTCACAGTGCAATGGATGACGGATAACTTGCTAAAAATCAACCCTGACAAGACTGAGGTACTAGTGATTCCATCTACTGCCTCACCTTGGTGTGATCTCTATTGGCCCACAGAGTTGGGCCCGGCTCCAAAACCAAGTTCATCTGTAAAGAGCCTGGGGATCAAACTGGATGATGATCTGTCAATGGCCCGTCAGATCTCTGTGGTTGTGGGAAGTTGCACAAACGTCATTAGGCAACTGCGGAAGTTAACTCCTGTCCTCTCACAGTCCATGATGCGATCAATAGTAGCGGCCACCATCATCTCCAGAATTGAATGCCCTTTACCTTGGCTTACCGAACTCTGACCAGTAGACTTCAGGTCATAATGAATGACGCTGCCCGGTTGATCTTCAGATTACCGAGGAGATCTAAAGCCACTCCCCTACTACAAAGCTTGCACTGGCTCCCCATTAAAGAAAGAGTGGAATTTAAGAACTTATGCACGGCCCATAGGGCAATCTATGGCAAAGCCCCAACTTACATCAAAGATCGTCTGCAACTTTATTGCCCTATGAGAACACTTCGATCCTCAGACTCCCAATTACTGGTCTGTCCTCGCTACAGGCTAGTGACTAAGGGAGGGAGAGCCTTCTCAGTGCTAGTCCCTCAGCTATGGAACAGGTTGCCGGAGGCACTGCGTCGGGAAGAGAATCTACTACGATTCAGGAAGAGCTTAAAAACATTCCTATTTAGAAAAAGCATGAGCACAGTATAATCCAGCTTCCATCTTGCTAAGTTATTGTTTACTACCATCTTTCCTGGCGCTTAGAGGCCTGCAGGTGATTAGGCGCGTTATAAAATCTCATTAACAATAACAATAACAATAACAATTGCTCTATTAAGTAAGGAATTTAGGGAGCTGACCTGCCCTCGTTCCCTGAGGAATACACCAAGTTCGGACCATCACTTGACATCCCATTAAATAGTAATCAGGAGGTCTATCAATGTCCAAATTCATGTCACTAGAAGCAAAATTCAGTGACAAAGTTAGTCACAAGCACTAAATGATGAAAACATATATATTAGTTGAACTGGTGAAGTGTGCAAGGTTCAGCTCCAAACAGGTAACCAAGAGAAGAGAAAAGTGTGCCAACGCTGAGGTCTTCCTCCCAGCTGTGCAAGTAGGAGATAAAGTGTTTGTGCACAACTAAGTCAAAAAATTGAGGGAGAAGCATTTCGAGGATTCCCTACAAGGTCACCATGGTCACAATAACAACTCTCGAAGTGGAAGGTAGGAAGCCCTAGATTCATCTCATTCACGTGTGTTTCAACTGAGCTTCTCGCCAAAAATAATGTACAATGCAAATTTATCAAGAGGGGGACGAAGATTGTTGTCATGAAATCAACCCCCTCCAACAATGCTTTTGGGCTAAGACAGCACAAAATATATGTATTTTTGTTGTTATGCTTCTTTGTTGTCTTTTAGTTCTATCCTATCTTCTCTTTGCTAGCAAAGTAACCTTTGTTTCTAATGTCATCCACATTTGGAGAGAGCTCTCTGATAACAATATGACCCATAATGCCCAGGCTAAATTTTCAGATAACATGTGATATCAGCAAATGTCAGAAATAGATAAAGAGACCATGAATGGGTTGTGCTTCGTGTGCTCCCTAATTGCTCGTGCTGCTGGTTCAGATAGACTACACTCATAAAATAAGTTTTCCCAGACATACCTCAACGTTTATTACATCTGTAGTACTGTAGTAGTGTAGAATCAAGCATTAACAATGTAAGAGTTAAATGCTGTTAACATGTGTCAGATTAGTGTGCTTCCTAGTTAATGCCACAAAATATGACGCTTTACCAGGAGTACTATTCAATCTCACAGATAGGCAGGACCTCATGGAAAAAATATCACACATGAGAAAGACGGGCTGCCCCACCGCTGTTGATTGGACCCAGATGATCCTAGATCTGGGATTTCTTGGAGTGTAACAACTATTTTGAAAACCCATTACCCCCAGACTGTGGTCAAAGACCAGGGTTCAGAGAAACAGGTCAATTCTTTGACCAGTAGTATCTCAACATTACATTTTCCTGCAGAGCCAGGTCTTGAAGGAATGGCATTGGTGTCAGCGAGTATACAACAGGGAAATGTACACCTACCTGGGATAAAAACATCTCACTTTACACTTGGATAGATAGTTCTGTAAGTCCCCAGACTGTCATGAAATTAACTTCAGCCTTTCTACCTCATGGACTTGTTTGGGCAGTGTTGAGACCTTCTGTATGCCCAGTTACCACCAAACTGGGTAGGGATGTGTTCCATTGTGAGTATGCCAGTTCCAGTCTTGGAGAATCCTGTATTAAACATATCCACTTTGCCTAAAAACCCCATGAGTCCTCCAACGACCTTGCTACACCACAACGGAAGGAAGAGAACTGCAGAATATTATGGCACAAGCACCCGGAATGAAGTTCCCCAGGAGTATCACCTGTTCAACGATACTGAACTTTTTTTAAGGAGCATCTTGCCATTTGTCTGAGGTAAGGCAAAAGCTAGTTGGCTCCAGATTACAAGGTGGGAGTTTCTCAAAGTCATCTACACGACCAACGAAGGCTTCAATGCCATGAAAGAAGAACTATGTTCCTTAAGAATGATGATGCTGCAAGTTTTAATTCTGAATCCATGATAAGTCTGGTAGTTTTAGTGGACAAAGTATGACTAGTTCTTTTTTGGGAATCTTTGGTTTTGATCTAATCATAGGAAAAATGTGTGTGGTGTACTTCTTTTAATTACATTGTATGAGCTTAGCGCTATCTACAGATATATCAAACAATTCAATAGGAACATTTTATCAACACAAATAACAATGCATGTAAAGGGTTGCACCGTAGAGGTAAAAAGTGCAACTGTCAACAAAAACTGTATTAGAAGTAAATTGACTTTCGGCATCAAATTCAGCTTGTGAGAAACAGCAGCACCCTCATATAAAACACTGAGTAATCGACGAGAAAGAAATATGACATTTAGGACAATCTTTGATCAACTTTTATAATACACCAATCTCAACAAAAACGGACAGAGAAAAAACTATGACTTTGTCAAAAATCTCTCCATTCGCTCCTGGCGCATGCTATGGGGTGTCCAGGGAGCACAGAACTAAGTTAGCCTGTTAGTCTGCAAATATTGGTTCTGGGACAAAGGTAATAGCAATAGTTATGGAAAAATAAAATAACTTGAGAACCACAGGACCCTCGTGGCCACACACAAGTTACATCTAGTTTCTCAGGTCCAAATCTTTTCCCTAATGTGCAAATTGCACCCTGTGTCACACCCAGGGGCCAAGTGTACTATCGGTGTCACATCCAGCTGTCCAAGCGACCAATATCTCTCACTCCTTTCAGAAGCAACAGTGTTGAGAAACCAGTGACACTGAAGATTGAGGTGCCAACTCGGCCCAATCAGGATAGGTTTCTACAAAAAATTGCCTCCTGGAAGCCATAAAGGGCTATGAAATCAATATTCACCTTTCCTATTGGGCTGACTATCATAAAAAGGTGACTTCTGCGGGATCCCTATGAGGCTGCCTGCGACTACTCAGCTAGGACATATAAAATAGGTAATCAGCAAGATGTTATCAGTGGCAAGGCACTCAGGTTATCTTTTTATGCTTCTGCCTAGTTTGCCATATGCCAAATGCTTTATCAAGGTTCTGATGTAGTCTCTAGCCCTCTGTGATGGCTGTTTCAGTACAGACTTTGAACCCACTGATACAGCAGAACTTCCAATCAATTGTTGTTTCTGCTCACTTTTCATGATGCACAAATGTGAATCCGTCCGGGTGGTGTCTCCTTCCTTTGGTTGCAGTCGGGTTCGAGGTAGCAATTAGCACCAATAGTGACTCACCAAAATGTTGCTTGCACATTAACTACCTTGAAAAAACAAAATACAAAGGGGGACATATTAAAAAGCGAGTAGCGGAGTGGGGTTAGCTCCAAAATTTCTAAAGCTGCGCTCAGTCACCTTAGAAATGCAGGGATGTGCCGTATTTACAATAAAACAGTGCACCCTTGCATTTCTCCCAGTGCTGGCACTAAATTAAGCTGCCTTGCGGCAACACATGTACCCAAGCACCATAGTACAAGAGTGCCTGCACTGAGCGAATAATTGTTTATGAGCAGGAAGGTTTTCCTTCCTGGACATAAATAATCCAGAAAGGCGATTTGTCACTTCTATGTGTGCTGCAGAATGTTGCAAATTGTCAATTTTTTAACGATTGTTTATGTGCCGGAAGGGACACCTTACTGCACATAGAAACAACAAAACTGAGGAGAAATAAAGCATTTCTCCTAGTTTTGCCAGGATTTCTCTGGTCTTAATTTTAGCTCTGCCTCCCATTTACATCAAATGAAAAAGGGGGAGCGTCAAAATCAATGGGTATTACAGCAGAACACCCACAGCAATACCCATTGCCCCCCACTCTCACAAAGTATAGCGTGAATGGGTGCCTTAATTACAAGCGACATTAAGTGGAAATAAGTTGAAGCCTGTACCACTAAAGGAATATCGTTAAAAGTGGCGTTCCTGTGGCGATAGGGGCTTGTAAATGTGCCCCAAGAGGTTTTGGGCAAAACAGGAAAAGTTAATTTAATTAAACAGTGCAGCCAGGAGAACAGAGTTACAGGCTTAGAGGCTGAGGACTGTCTCAACTTTCAATCGGTCTGAAATTAGAATATTTACAATACATTGAATGCCATAAATAATTCCGGTGATCATTGTATGGTAAGGGATGTGAGTTGCTGCTTTCAGAGTCGTAATTATTCGATGGAGAATTCAGGTGGGTTTCGACCTTGCATGTACACAATGCTGCCAGTGTTTAACATGTCCAGATATCCGGCATGGGGAGCTCTTTGTCACTGTCTGTACTGTGTGAGCTGTGTACAGATTGGCTATATGTTTCTAATGTATGTGGAATCTTACTTTCTGGTATTTTTGTGAGCCCGCGTACCCGTCCAACCATTTGTTCTTTATTTGGGCCAATCTCCCTTGACCATTGTGGTGTTGCTGTGCCTATTTTTGGGATTGACCTGGGATTTCCTGCTTGTGCATATGTCTGCCAGCTTCGTGTTACCCCACATTTGACTGCAGGCCTAGATCTCAGAGCCTGCCTGACTACGTATGTCTGAGTCGCTTTGATGTGGAATTCACAACAGTAGAATTCGTTAATAAAGATGCAATCTCATTTTTAAACATAAATGTATTGTTGTTCATATTGACATCAACTTTTTCAATTTTACTTGGACAAAAATAGGGCTGATGCTACTCTGTTCACATTTTAGCAAACACCACCTATTGGATGTTCGGCTATTAAAAGGTTTACAATTGTCCTCAATGGGAATGTAGTCCAAGGCCTACTCAAGGGAGGTGGTGTGGGCTAGCAATCAGGAATCACTGGCATTTAACAATACCACTCAATAAATGATTGTTCAGTCAGTACTTTTTCTTTTTTCTTCATAAAAGGAAAAGTACATGTATTACACACACACTACTAAATACTACACAGTAAATTGGCAAATGGAAAATACCATATATGATGTTGTGTATTCACCTGTGACCACCTATATGGGTAACACAATCATATCAAGTGAGCCTATTGGTTTTTATTAAGGTTGAAGAGTAATAAACCAAATTGTCATTGTGTACCGCAATGCAATTATCACAAATAATACTCCAGCATGAACTCACTTATTAAGGTTGCTAACACATATATACTGCAATCAGTAACCATTGAAACCAATATAGCATTTAAAACCATTATGGTGAATCAATGAAGCATTTCAAATGAATAAACCCTAAGTCTGAGTTTTGTTATACATTTTACACCAACATGCAATTGTGAAAACAGCACTTAGAGAGCATTACATTGAGAAAACATTGCATTGTAATCCTACACTTAGCCCCTGGACAGCATTTCAGTACATGTAATATCTTTAACAACCCTTAGTCCTTTCGGCCATAATGAATGAATGTAAGAATACATATAGTCCCCAGAATGTGCAGCACTCTCAGATGTAAAGAAAATGTTCCAGCCATGGGGGTGCTTAAAGTAGCAAGAAAAATCCATGGAGATGGTAATGTTAGGTCCCCCCCCAACTTAGGGCAAGTATGTTAATATTGATGAATGCAATATTGATTTACCCCATGATATATGTGTGTATAATAACGAACTTGCATCTCAGTTGTTGAATTAACCCGATATGACCTCCCACACAAACCAAATCAGAAATATGTTGTCAGGCAGGCCCTTCGACCTAGGCATGAAGCAACTGATTGACAGATCATAGTGGGGGGGACATGTAACCCTTGGACAAATGCTTGAAAAATAAAACCCAGATCGATCACACAGATAAGCAGTGACACCACAATGGTCTCAGGAGATTGGGCCCAATAAAACACGTTTGGCTTGAGAGTCAAGTGTTTCCAAAAACATCATAAAATCAGATGCCACTCTAAGTTAGGAACACACAGCCAAACACAACACAGCATGCACATTACACTCAGTGATCACGTACTCTCCATGCCGGATATCTTGACACATACCCACTGGCCCTGCTTTGTGTCTGCACTAGGTCGTGGCCCACCTGTGCTTCATATCAAAAGACCATATTTATGGCTCCATGAATAGGCCCAGATTTCTGCCTCCAAAGGAATGTACAACTGTTTTATGGCACCTCATGAAACATATAAAATGAACACCAGAAACAATGTACTTTGAGACAGTCTCCAGACCCCGACTCTGTTGCCTGTTCCCCCAGCCGTTGCGTTTAATTAAACCAATTGTACCTGTTTTGCCAAACACCTCCTGTCTTTCATTTTTTCAAAGTAAATTCATATTAAAGCAACAAGAACTCATGAGATCCATGTACCAGAATGCTGGAAAAACAACAAGGCCCTGCAAAATATTATGGAGCAATTTGTGTGAGTGCAGTGAATAGTGTAGCATCGGCTTTTCTGCAGAGCCAGGAGTGACGTGCTGCTTTTTATTTTGTTTTTTTATTGTTCAGTGGGGTGCTCAATCCCACCTAGCACGCCCTAATGCATCCTATGGTGCGGGCAGCTCAGGGAGCCCACACCTGGCTGCCTTTGCCGGTTCTCCTTCTCCATCTATTTTGCTGCTGGAAGGAGCAGGCAGCTCTGCAGCTCCCCAAGGCACAGGCACAGGGAGCGAGGAAGCTCCACTGTGTCTTGGGGGGAATGACAGTGAACTCCTTTGCTTTAAGGGACCAGAAATGATGTCACAGTACCTTTTTTAAATTAAAACAGCCCAAGGGAGTGTGTCCTTGGATCATTACAGAGTCGGGGGAGGGGGCCCCACGCACAACCCCTCCCTGCCCCAATCTAATCAAATTAATCCTGCTCCAATCCCAAAGCCTTGGCAAAACTCATGGGTAAGAAGTGAAATGACAGAAGAGACCGACATGCTTTATCCCCTATAAAAGTTCAAAGGTCGCAACATTTAAAATGCCACAACCTGGGCCTCACTGGGCTGATTCTGATGATGTTGGTCTCTCTTTACCCCTGGGGCCACGTTCCAGCCACAAGTTACAGCAGGTCTACTAACCTCCAAAGTGTTGCAGTTCTCCCAGGGCTGGTTCTCTTGGTACCCATGCCAGCTCTCCTCTTGGGTCTTTATTTCTAGTTGCAGAAAATTCTAGGGCCTTACCTCAATTGGTCTTTAGGGGATGGAAGGGAGCCAGCCTGATCCTGGTGTCAACTGGGCAGAGTGCTTGGTCCGGAATGAGGCTCTGAGGGTACCTTCTTGAGGTTCTCCATGGCAGTCCAACAATCCATCATTGTAGTGTAGAGAAATCCACGGACAAGAGAGAGTCTCTACCTTGTGCAAGCATTTTCAAATGGTAGAGAAAGGTTTCAGAAGACAGGTACCCCTGGCCAATCCTGGGGTACTGCATACCCTCTCCACCCCTGTCCCAACCCCCCAGCACTGCTTACTGGGACAGTATAAGATGGTGTCTCCCAGGAGCCACAGGTTACATCAGCTCTTGGAGTCTTAAATCTGCCTCTCGCTGTTTACACTGGAATGATCTTGCAAACTAGAATTTCAAAGAAAGCTCCCTTCTGGTTTTGCTGAAGTTGTCTTGGCACTCTCCTTTGTTAAGTGGGCTTGGGCAGCACCAGCCCCAGTACGGTGTGACCATTGGGTGATTGATGAAGATCATTCTGCCCCGACCCTTTCTTTCTCAGGACTGCAACTTCTGTTCACACCACCGATCATTAGTAAATCTATATACAACCACACCTCCAGGAAAGCATCACACATATAGCATAAGCAAGCTGCTACCCATTTCATACTGCTAACCAAGAGCCATATGACTAGCATATGCATTTGTGTCAAACAATAGCCATACAGTTGCTTCACACACACGTAGACACTGCCGCATGCTCAATTCCAGCCAACCACAACACCCTGCCAGTCTATCTCTACACACACACCACTAGCCTACCACCACACACAGTGCCAGTCAACCATCACAGAGACATCAGGCATCAGGAATCTTATTCCTTTAATATCTTGAACTGTTCAGTTAACTCTATACTAAATTTTGCAAGAAAGACCATACTATACGCTTGCCTTTTACAGTCGAAGATGCTTTCGATATTTCAGATCTACATGGTAAAGCTTGAAACATGCAAATACGTGTAGACCAGGATATGTAGTACACTCAGGACAATAAAGACAGCTTTCCTTTAAAATTCCTCCAAGGGCATACAGTCTACACCTTCATTAAAGGAAGCTTGTCTAGGTTGTTGGTGCAATCTAGTCAGCAAATGGTAATCTTTTAATCAAGCCACATCCTCAATCACTCCAGTGCCTGGAATAGTTGCTTGCTCCACTGCAAGAAAGCTGCTTTTCATAGACTGCTGAAAATGTACAAAGGCTATCCTATTTCTTAGTGACCATTCTTTGATAACAAAATAGGCATTGAAGGACTCCAAATAAAACATGACCAGCTAATCTCTCGTATTGTGGGCCCGATTCACAGAACTAACTTAAGACAAAATTCGAAACTTACTACCATTTACTCATTTTGGTACTCATAGATGGCACTTACTCATTTTGTTATTCACAGAAGGCACAAACTCATCAATGAGTAAGTGCATTCTGTGAATACCAAAAGGAATAAGTGCCTTCTATGAATACCAAAATGAGTAAATGGTAGTAAGTTTCGGATTTTGTCTTAAGTTAGTTCTGTGAATCGGGCCCCTATGTCTGTCTCTCAAGCACCCCAATTCACACTGGTTTCTGCACTTCTGCTAACCGACCCTAAACAGTGATGGAGGAATTTCTTTCATCCTAAAAAGTTGCTGACATGTACACATTTCTTCTCAACATTTCAAAACTAGGTCTTGCATTTATGCGAGTATGAGCTATTGACATTGCACATAATAATGCCTTTTATTTTTGTTTTAAAAACATAAAGAAAAGGCAGTGTTATTTACAATGCCAATAGCCAAAACTCGCGTAAATGTGAGACGTATTGCATTGAAAATGCTTGATATCACTGTATCTAATTAGACCTTGGCTTGGATATAGGGAAAAAAGAAGATTCTGGGGTGAGATGGAAATAAATGTGTGGAGGGCTGACTCAACCTTGGCCACATTCCTTTAGCTATTTATATTTATTTATTTTTCATACCAGATAAACATCTTGGGAAGCCACGTGAAGCACATAAACAGACTTGTGAAGGGAAGGCCAGGCGCTGAGATGCTAGGCCATAAACCTTTTTCCGTGGATGTGTTACAGGCACTGCGTGGCAAGGATTTCTACTCCGTTGGTGTCTGCCCTCTGTATCTTGGTGCCTCTACAGTGTGGGTTTACTCAGACTACCAAAGCTTTGCCTAATGTGGTCCCCACGCTGACACAGCCTTACACGCTTTTAGAAAGCATTCCTGGGCTTCCAACTGGGAGGGATCCCTCATCGGAACAGCCAGGCACCAAACACCGCCTTGAGCCTCTCTGCCTGACTTATCGACCCATGGAAGCCTGTGCTCGCCCGCCCCACGAAGGTATGCAGATGCTGTTTGTGAAGCTGGCACCACTGGATGACCAAGTATGGGGAGATTTGAGGGCACAGGGGTGTTTATTCAGCCATTGTGGTAGGATGGGCAGACTTTACAATTATTTATGGTTTATTTAACTGTCTTTCCCCTGAGGCACGGAACAATGTGCACTCCATACCTCTCCCCACACTTACAACCACCCCTGCCCCCACAACACACTAATGAAAATAGGAGGTGGGTCACCTTTATTTGGCAGAGGTATTGAGATAGGGAGGCCCAGCTCTAAAGCAAGGAAAGACACATTGTTTTTGCCCGCACTGGGGGCATTTCCACTGCCTCGTATCTCCAGGGCCCTGTCTCGTGTTCACATTCCCAAAAACGGGTGACAATAGTTGTCGAGCAGACAGCAATCAATGCTTTGCATTGATTGCACGTCTAGGCTCGACCTAAAAAACATAAAACCGGGTGCTGTGTGAGGCAGCGCCAAACATACACATTAAAAAAACATGAAACCTGACGCCATGCGAGGCAGTGCGGTGTCCGAAAATACCCATTAAAAAAAGTAGCCGCTCTGGCAGCAGGACGGTCGCCACAAAAATATAAATTAATAAAGTGAGTGCGGTGTCCCTAGCGGGCACCGTGCTGCGTCTTAAAGTAAAAAAAATAAAATAAATAAACTGAAACTGTGTCCCTGAAGCGGGAGCCGTGCTCAGCATGAACATACTTTGCCCGAATGAGAAAAAAGTGCGTACCGACTAATTCAAGGAGACCTGTAACGCTGCAAAGAAACAATCCAATCTGGATGTGCCGGGCCAAAAGGATAGAGGGCATTAACCAAGAAGCGTTTAGCATAAACTATGACATAAGCCAATCGATTGCAAGACGCATCGCAGAGCGAAGAGCGCATTGGCACTCAAATGCTAGGCGAGACCTAAAAAGCAGTTCTCTCTTGTGCCAGGTACTGCTCTCTTGAAATGTAATCCACTCAAACTCTTTTGGACAACCGTTACAGTTATAATGCATGTGCCACATTCTTAGATGTGTACTTTGAAGAATTCCTTAAAAAATACACTCTTTTGGATAAGTTGCCATGGTACAATTGGTAATATATGTCAAAAAAAGGACACTTTTTCACTTTCACAATAGTCAGACTACTGAGGGGGTCATTGAAAGAATCCTGACCGGTGTATACCCTACAATTTTACTCATATTCAGTGGCACTTTCACAATACATATCAACTTAATGCCATAATTTGCTCTTTGGTGGATGTATACTGTTTGGAAACCAGCTGCCCTTAAAGATGATCAGAGACTCATCCACAGCTCTTTTGAACTGGAACATATCTTAGAAACTCTCGACTAAATGGTCAACAACAGGGTTAATCTTGAGGAGACAGTTTCAATCAAGGTGATCTATGAGCAACGCTCAAGTATTGTCCCCAAAATACAGCATTCTTAGAGAAAGCAAATACCAATCCTCACTCATGATCCCTGGAAAAAACAGCAAATTCCATCAAATGATTTGTAGACCAATAATAATTTAGAAAAGGTACCTCTACTTAGCAAGGACAGATACACTTTTGAGCAAAGCTCCTACTCCACACACACACACGCACTGCAAACACCAAATTATTCCCACTACATTTTTTTGTCAAAAAGTTACCACTAAACCCCTACTTATAGCTCTTGTGAAGAGCTGAACATGAATTTCAAGGCAGGGCAGGGATACACATTTGAAGTAAACATTACACAAAGGGGGCCTCATTTATGAAAAGTGACGCATCGCTGCGTGAATACAGCGATGCGTCACTTTTCACTGCGCACTCCTTGCGACACCAATGATGCGTCATATTTAATGTATGACGCATCATGTCGCAAGGACTTACAGTTACGTCAGTATTTCTGACGCATCTGTAAGCGCAAAAGTGACGCATTGCTGGAGTGTGTCACAAAAGTGATGCATCTCCAGCAATGCGTCCTTTCACATGGGGAAAGCCCCATGTGAAAGGGCTTGCGTCAGTCTTACGCCTGCTGTGAGGCAGGCGCAAGATTTTGACGCAACAGCATCCTAAAAGTGACGCAGTGAAATCTCATAGATTTCACTGCGTCACTATTACGAGGCTTTTTGCGGGGGAACGCCCCCTCTGCATACATTATACCTGACGCAGGTATAATGTGGCGCAGGGGTTTAAAAAGTGACGCATCTACCTAGATGCGTCACTTTTTAAATATGGCGCAACAAGGCGCATGTTTTACGCCGCGGATGCGTCACTAAAAGTGACGCGTCCACAGCGCAAAACTGACGCAAGGCCTCATAAATGAGGCCCATGGTTTCTTGTAGAGTCATGCAACTACATGAACTCGAGGGCAAACATCTACGACTGCTGAGACCACATGCAGATTAAGCCGCCTTTGAAATCAAGAGCTCTATAGTAAAAGGAAGAGGTGCACAAATGTTACGACTTCTTAAAATAAATTGAAAAAAATCACAGGTGTCAACATAGTGGAACACAATAAAGTCACACACAACTAAAAAATATTACTAGCAAAAAAAGAAAATGCGGAAAATCGCATATAATCAAGAAATTACTAACATGACAAATCAAGAGCATCAAATGCAAACCAAACAAAATGAAAAGTCTACTATGTGTGCTCTCTGATCCCACAATAACATATTCTAAAGCAGATTCAAAATGGCAGACATTTATTACATGCAGTGCCACGACAAAGTAACACTGCCTCTCAGGTTACACCATGCATGGGGAAAATACCATATGCCAGAGGATCACTACCCCTCTCAACTAAATAAAAACATGGTAGTTTATTGGGTATTTCTGCAGAGGGACCATGGCCCCACCAGTATTACATCAGCAGGAATGCACATTAATATGGTACTGGGGGCAAGGAGAGACACTTAACTTTCATCCGGTGCCTCTATTGACCATGGGTAAAGTGTGCATGAGCGGAACTCACTTAGTTGAGATTCTTCTTGCAGATTTACTCAGAGCAAAATGGCACAATGATTGCCTTATGCCCTTATTGTAGAAGGTCTAATATGGTTATGATGAAAAGCCAGTGGTAAATACTGTAGGCATGACTTGTTCATCGAAAAATGTTATATCACATGCCATAGGTCAGTCAAAAACAGTGGGTCAGAAACAAAAAGACAGGAGAAATCACACCAAAAGATGCCAAGTCTAACAACTAGCAAATAGCGCATGTGCAGTTAGCACATAGAAAAATGCAGCCTAGATTGGAGCCCAATGTACTAAGAGATAGGTATCAAAAACTAGCTGCAAATTTTCCACTAACTTTTAAGAACCCATTTCTGATTTTGCAATGTGAACTATTTGCTAATAGGCTGAAGCACAAAATCTCCAGTCGTAGGCAGCCGCAGAACTACTTGCCCAATGAATGTTAATTAGGCCGGTTACTAATTGTTACTCACTGCGATTGGCTACAAACACAGGGATGGTGGCCTGCAAGGAACAGGAGACCATTATTCCTTTATCTGCATTTCCAACTTGTTTTGTATCTTAAGGAAACTGGAGACTTTTTTATGAAGGGAGGGGAAGTTTCGCATTTGGGAAACTGTCAGGGAGAGCAGGTAGTAGTCACCTGGACCATAAACAAAATCTTAGTTTATATAGTTAAGCCCTAATATCTTAGAGTAATGTTGTCTTAATTAGCGCATATGGGAGCCACATCGCTTCATGGGCCATATTATCAAGAAAGGGCGATACATTATCGCCGCTTTCATCGGCAGGAAACTGCCGCTAAAGCAGCGATAATGGGCTTGATTATATGCCCTTGTGAATTCCTATAGAGGCCGAGGTTCTGGTGTTAACCTGGGCTTCTATGGGAATTCACAAGGGCATATTATCAAGCCAATTATCGCTGCTTTAGCAGCAGTTTCGGGCCGATAAAAGCAGCAAAAATGTATCGCCCTTTCTTGATAATATGGCCTCATGTTCGTAAATGGGAATGGAATATTGTACTCGGAAGCCTAGCAAATCGACATAAAAGTAAAATAGGTGAGCAATCACAACGAGGAGTGCCAACCAATCAATAATCCATTTCCTTCATCGCCAATATAAAATAGTTACTTCAGTAACCCCCGAAGATTATAACAAATCTCAGAATTAGTGTGCACAGCAGCACGGTTTGATTGCTGATAATTTTTTTATTCTGAAATTATGATCCCGCTTAGGGTAGCTAAAGAAGTAATTAGCAGACAACGAAGAGCAGTAAAGTTCATTAGAATAATTTTTATTTATGTTGCATAGATTTTCCTTTTCAACATATACAGTCCCTAGTTTAGCATCCCTAGTTTAGCATCCCTAGTTTCATGGGATGCTCGTGGCCTCAAGGAAAGGTCAGTAGTGTTTGTTCAAACATATCAAGTTTTTTACTCTTTCGTTAAAAGTTGAGGCAACCAGAAATCAGAAATTGTTTATAGAGATGTCTGATAGCCTAAATTGTTGCCGTGCGGTTTGTGCTCAGTTGCTAGGCGATCCAAGGTGAAGCACTTTACTTCGGAACACGCAGCTGCGAGGAGAAGGCAGGCAAGCCTCACATTGGCAGAAGTGCAGTATTGTTCAGGTCTGGAATATGTTTTAAGGATGGAATTTCGCAACGGTGGGTTATTGATTGCCACCGGGATGCATTCAGCGAAATCTGCATTTAATTTATAGGCCACTTTCGGTTTCTTTTCTTTGAGCAAGACGAGTGAGTTCAGAAACAGCAAGACTAAGACGCTGGCATACCCCACAAAGAGCTAGTGCTTTTTGCAATCCAAAGAAAATGCTAAAAGCGAGTTCAGCTTGTGAAGGAGGTCAGAATATTCTTGAGTTTTCTCAGTATGATTAATCAAAGCCGTTGAACGGTACATGAAGGGCAAATTCGACCCCAGTACATGCAAATGTGTCAGAGCAGCTGAAGCCAACTTTTCAGGAGCTTTTCTCTCTGTAATATGTGGCATATGCAACGTTTTTTTAAAGCGTGACATATTCTGTTCCTAGCTTGAAGACAGATTCACCCAATTGCAGCCCTAAAGAACTAAAACATGTTTTATGTAAGGACTCCTGGATATTTTTATAGCTTTCCTCATTGACATCACTTCATTGGAACACTGTTGCACCTAAACTTTTGACATTCGATCACAAGTTATAGACTATGTTATACACAATATACGTCATGTATCTTTCAACATGCAATAATTAATCCTATGGTCGAACATCATGACACCTTTACTTAGCAGCCTGGGACTTGGTGATGGGGAAAATCCCACTTGCGTATTGCTAGTAGAGGATTTTGTGGCCATGCAGGAATTCTTGTCCTTGTCATCGCTTCATTAATCGTGACAGTGGATGGATGAGACCCACAATACAGCTATAAAATCAGTTTCTTTATCTACACAATATTTTAACAATCATCAGTAATAGAAAAAGTTTAAGCAGCCCTACAATAGCAGGTGACTACCACAGTGACCTGCAATAACGCCAGCGTAAAATTAAGCAGACCACGAAAGTCTTCCATTACCAGGATTGAAAGACGGCTTCATGTACTATCTCTCTGGCAGGTTGACTACTTATTAACCACTTCCGTGCTGATGACGGAACCGCTCCGTTATCAGCCGCGGTAGCGCTGTGCTGATGACGGAGCGGTTCCGTCATGGCCCGCCCAACGCACCTACGTGGCACTGATTTTGCGCCTGCGCGGCGCGTTCTATTTAAGCGGGCGGGGCCATGACGGAAACGCTCCGTCATGAGCACAGCTCAACCGAGGCTGGTGATGGAGCGGTTCCGTCACCAGCATGGGTGCGCCCCGTGGACCGCCCGCCCCTTAGCGATGCAGCAGAATAGCCGCCGCAGCGAAGGTGTTAAACAAATGCGTATATTCCTCCTGCAATGCTTAACCAGAAAGCAAACCTAAAACTCGTAGGGGTTCATTTATGTGAGACCTGTGTCACTTTTGCACCATGTACAGTGGTACATGCGTGAAACAGGGCTACAAATCAGGTTTATAAAGCCACACAAACCTTAACCCTGAGTGGCCTTATAAATCTTTAGTAAGGCAATGCAGTGCAAAATGCTGCATCGTCTTACTCTTTGCCCGGGAGGCACTCAATGCGCGTTGAGGTGGGTTTTCCTGCAAATCTGGGGAAGCTCCAAATTCTTTAGCCTCCCAAGGTGAGGCGCAACAAGGAGAAATATCTTTATTTTTCCTTGCCGTTTTCACCTTGTTGAAGGTGGCCTACATGCAAAAAAAATATCCTGCATGTAGCGGAGGCATGGCACCATGGAACAAGGGTGCCTGCATTGGTGCTAGGCTACTGATAAAGCGCCAGTACAGGGAGAAAGGGCAGGAATGCACGGTATTGTTACTTCTAGAACAGCATACAATCAACCCTGTACTCATCCACAATCCCAATACCATACGTACCAAAAACAATCTCACAAGTTCCTTAAATAATATCGGATCCTTCGACCTCTCAGTTCTCCGTGGAGAAAGAGACCTCCTTCCCCATAGGGCTCTAACAAAGTATTCACAAAGGTGGTCAGTAAATTGCTACCCAAATGTTTGGCAGTAGAGAACTGTCCGCTTAAATCTGGAAAATGAAATGCCCAAATAAAGAAAACAAAGTTAGCCTTACCGGCAGGTCTGCAATATCAGAGTGTCGACTCACTGCTTCTCCGCAATGATATCATCACGAACATCCGAACTAAGGAATGACACGAGAGTTCTAGGAGGGGGCAAATACGGGGTCTCCTAACTCTCAGTTACGTAACAAAGACACCCACGAGCAGTCTACTTGATACTGCCGGGGAGGGAGCAATACAGCGTCTCCTAGACCAATGCTCAAGTGACTGGCCCCACCACACTGGTCGCATCGGTGTCAACACTCAGCCGAGTGTATTTTCCAAACGTTACCCGTGAGGACGCGGAGGGGCCAATCCTGCATCTCCTAGTGCCTCACACTAACGACCACGACAATACAGCCGATAAAATGCCACAGGCGTGCTGGCTCAGCCAAGCAAGCAAGCAAAGTTTGCTTCACAGCCACGAATCTGGAACGGCAAAGCGAAAACAAACAGGGAACTCCACAGCGGTTCCGCAGGAACAGGGCATCCCCTACCAGCAGACTCCCAAGGACGATTCACGTGCGAGGGCCTCTGTCTCTCACGATGCTATATGTCTTCCTGGTCCCCCCCACTACCTCTAGGCATTATGGGAGATGTAGTCCCCCCTGATTATCCATTCGGCAGGCACAACCTTCCGACCCTGACAAAGAGTGGCCATTCAAAGCTACAAGGCTTTTGCAGAAATAAAAAAGCACATACTTAAAGGGTGTCCACGAGACAAAATACTAAACGAAGCATTAAGACCTTTAGGGAAAGGTTGATAGGTCTGGAAGTTGAAGGTCACATGAGTTTTATAAGACATGGTCAATGTTCAAATGGATAAAATGTTGCTGACATTAGATATCCAGAACCAGTAGGCAGCAATAAAGCTGTTCAAAGAAGTGTACTTGTGTCAATCAAAATGGCAACAACAGTGATAAATGTTGATCAAGCAATACTAATGCCACAAGTGGAAATTCTTCCAACATGTCTTCATGTATGATTGCAACCAATCTTAATGGAACTGTTCTGACCAGGAAAACAATTGTCCAGTCTATCAGGTTCAAAGACTGCTTATTGAACAAATTGTTGATAAAATGGAAAAGATGTACTGTCCTGTTAAACATACTTTACTATGCTCAATATACTTTAATAGTGTCCTATAACCCTTACTTCTTATCTTCTCTCATTCCCCCATCTCTTATGTATGTAGGCTTGTGGTAATGCCACTCGCTGCTTTGGAATACTGAGATAAGCAGGTGGGCAATCAGCCATCAAGTGGCATTCTGTGAGGAACACTAATTGAATAAAGAAGCATTTCACCTGGCTCTCGCCTCCTCATCACCAAACCCTGTATGGCTTGATTAATCCAGAGTAATGCAAGGCAGCGCAAATTGCTGCCTTTCGTAACTCTGTGGCAGGGAACCCTTCTATGAGTGGAGCGAGGGTGTCCTCATGCATCCACCCATGGATTTTGGTGAATTTACAGATTTACCATTAGTGGTACACCTGGGAATGCGTCAGGTGAGTCGTTTCTCCTTGTTTTTTCTGCTTTCCACATGGACTGCATTCTGCAGCACAAGTAAAATGAGGGTAATGCCTTTATAAATTATTTTTGTGCAAGAAGGTGCCCATTCCTGCACAAAAACCTTCCTGTCTACAATGCAGGAATCGTTCTTACATGACGTAAGGGGGCCTCCATTGGTGCTAGGCAGCCAAAAGTGACCCATTCCTGCCCTATCAAGCAGTGCAGTGCCTTGCTGCTATGCGCTGTGTGAAAGATTGATACATTTGCCCCTTAGCTTTTTTTTCCAAAACATCTTGACTACATTTTTTGTCATCTTTCTGGACCCCTATATGTGTCTTTTTATTTAACAAGAATTCTAATTCCTCGATTTAACTGTCACTTTCCGTAATGGTGCAGTATCCTGCAGCCTGATTGCCTGTTTTTGTTTTGAATAACCTAATGGTCTTTCATCAACCTTCTGGTCCTTCATAATAGAACAAGCATTGGCAAAGCCACTAGCTCTGGTGCTGTATTCTACCATTTCGGCATCTAGTTTTGAAATGGCTTCTGCAAAACTTTATTATTCGAAAGTCTACAGACATTTATAAATCTAAAAAACGCATTGACTGAAGCCATACATGTTTTTTGTTTAAAAAAACCACACATTACCATACTAATCTCTGCCTCTGAAGGGAACTACTTTTGGAGTGGATATGCTCCTTGTGAAAGGGCACCATGCTGTAACAAATAGTAAAGTTAGCCAGTGACTGAAGTGGGTTGATGCCTTGCCCATTGATGCATGCTCGAGTGGGTTGGATTAAAAAATGTGGTGAATGACACAACCTCAGACAAAAAGATGAAGATTGGCTGAAAACCCCAAGATCTAACTATGTCTTACATATCATTTTATTAAAATCAAAAGTTCTTGGCTGACACAGACCAAAACATGTCAATTATTCTGCCACTGGCTGTCAGCCTTGGCCTCTGAAAGAAAGTAAGAAACAAAGAAGGAATGAAAGACAATGAAGAACAAGACAAGAATAACAAGCCGAAAAGAAAGAAGAACATAATGAATGCATAAAGAGAGGCGGAATGAATAAAAAAAGAAGAAAAGAAAGAAGGAATAAAGAAAACCAGAAAGAAGAAAGATAGAATGAAAGAGAAAATGGAAAGAAGAAAGAAGGCAGGAGAGAAAGAAAGTAACAAGGAAAGAAAGAATGGAGAAGGAAGGAAAAAAGTGCTTCCAATTAAACACAAAAAATACCAGTTTTTTTCTTGGACAAAGTTTATTAAAGATCCATTGGTGAAATCGAGTACAAATTAAAAGTGGTCTGAATAATTGTCCAGTTATGAATTCACATGTGTGATATTGAAGAGTTCTGTTATTGTACTGCATGTATAGGAAAAAATAAAAGGAGGATAACTTAATACAGAACAATTTCATGTGGAGACAATCTGATTTGCTGTGAAATTCCAGCAGTCAGATAAATAAAGGACACTGCAAAAGAAATTTACAAAGGCATTGGCAGGAGACAGGAACTGATCCAATCTGGAATCTGGTCTGTGCTCACATTTGGTATAAAGAGTGCTTTCGCCTCAGGCACAAAACACAAAGGCAACACTAAACTAATTAGAAGGTAAAAAAACACTAGCACTGAAGTGAGTTTCCTTGTGTGCGAATGTGCTCCTTGTCAAAAAACAAAATGTAGCCACTCAAAGTGAAGTTAACCAATGGATGAAGTAGACTGGTCCATTGCCCCATTCTGTAGTGGCTAGAAGCAAAATCTGAATCGCACAATAACAGACCAATGAACGAAGAAAGGTGGCTGAAAGCCCCTTTGGGTAAACCACTGCTCCACTCTACAGCAGATTGTAAGAATTGGATATGGAGTTTAGTAGCATGTTTGGGTTAGAAGCCATTCCCTGGTCTTGTGGGGAAGAGAATGTGCCAGATCTTATGGAGCTTTATATGGATTTCCAAATCTTCATGGAATGAAAGAGCACACATCTCTCTGCCTTTGAACAGAGCTTTTAAAAATGTATACAACTGCATTTTGATTCATGTTTCATGCATTGTGGAGGTAGTAATCTACAGACTACAACTGAAGAATGCCTTTGCAAAGTTGAAACAGTTTTTTCTCCACATCTATTTTGTATTTGAGGGCAAATTCAAAGGTTGAGATGTTCCAGAAGCCACTTTGACCACAATTTATAAACATATTAAAAAAAATCTTACATAGAAATTTCTGCCTACCTTTTGTGAACATGGCCTGGGATAAATCTGCTCAACATTCAGTTTGAAATGTTGGACTATTTCGAAAAGATGGAGTCTATCTTACAGCAGAACGAAATAGGATTTTCCTGAACAGTGCTAACGAATATATCTCCTTTTAGTAGCCACGGCTCCAAAAACATTATACAAAACCAACTACTTGTTTCAGATCCCCCCAATAATAAGTATAATGTATTCAGCATTCTTGATGTAAATCTTTTTTGTGGTTTTAGGTTTCACTATTTCTCCACACAACCCCAGGTCAAAAACAAATTTGGCTGCATGTGTTCAAGGTGAGTCACTAGTGTGTGATGAGTTCTGCAATTCCAAAGACAAAGATGTGAACCCTGTTAGTCGAAGCATTATGTTTCCACATCACTAAGATGGAAATATTAATATTAATAGTAAACAGCCTTTACAAAAATAGTATTTAGTTTCATGAAAAGCAATCTGTACTTTGTGATTCCATGGAATGACTAAATATCCACCAAACCAATTTTAGCTTCACCAATCCACTACATTTCCTTACATTAGAATACTATGTTTAAGAAATTGGTTTACTTGTTGAGGTGGGTCCTCAAGTTTTTATCACAGTCCTTGTCAGGTTGAACCCTCAAAGTTGTTAAATTAACCTGAGCTCAACAAAAGATTGCCATTTCCTACACTAACATATACATGGACATGAAAAACATTAATATTAAAATATAACACCATCAGGACTATTTTTCAGCAAGGGTGCTAGCCAATAAGCTGGCCTCCCAAAAAAAAAGTTGTGAGTAGGTATTGATTTTCAGCAATGTAGTGTGAAAAGCAGTATCAATAACTGTGGATGTCTAACCAATAGCACCTTAACAAATGGTACAAAATAATCAAGGGCTCACATAAGGCAAGGAACAATAAGGAGTGTGCAATTTTTTTGACCGTACATAACAAGCACAACATCAGAGTATTATCAAAGTGACTTGAAACCTGACCTAAAATCAGGCCATACACAAAGCCCACAATAAGCAAACAATCAGAAGTATGCATGGTCTTTGGATGTGTATAGGTTGCATCAGTATTAAATCCCCATGCATGAGCCTAAAGGCCTATCTGGGCCAGATCTCTCATCTCATCTACCGGAAGGGAAAAATCCAAGATCTGTGCAGCCTTAGGCATCCATAGAACATGTAAGAAAGTGGATTAATAATTGTGATGGATGTGAGCCCAGTACAAGGAATAAGGCCTCACACTTGGAAGGGTATGAATTGAAGGAGATTTATAATGCGCAAGAACAATAACCCGCAGGTATCAAGGCGCCTAACAATATGGTCAGAAATTGAGACAGAAGACCTTACATATAAGCTTGCCGAAAGAGAAGAGTTTTTAGGGCAGTGCGAAAGTTCTGTTAAGACGGAAGGGATCTCAGGTCCAGGGGAAGGTCATTCCACCATTTAGGAGCTAGAGTGGAAAAGGCCCTGCCACCCCATCTAGCTCTTCGTACGCGGGGGGCTGTCAGAAGCAATTTCCCGGAGGAACGCAAGTTCCTTCCAGGGATGTAGTGGGAAATGATGGACCCAATTCCCGTGTCGCTATTTTTGGCGATGGCTCTGTAGGTCATGCATAGAACTTTTAACCGGATTCGATGTTCTACCGGTAGCCAATGCAGCGTTTTCCTGGCCGCCGTGGCCGAGGAGCGTCTGGGAATATCCAGAACAAATCTGGCTACGGCGTTTTGGACTACCTGTAAGCGCTGCAGGTGGCTCCTGTTAAGCCCAGCATACAGTGCATTACAGTAGTCCAAACGAGAACCAATGAGTGCGACGGCTATTTGTTTTCTAGCCTGCAAGGAAAGATATTTCCTAATCCTTCGTAGGGTGTGAATCAAACCTCAGCAGATGGAGACGGTTCTACTCACCTGGCTGCCCAAGTCAAGGGCAGGGTCTATCAACACCCCGAGATTCTTGGCTGATGTTGTAGGGGAAGGGCACGATCCTAGTGAGTCGGGCCACCAATTGGCTGACCAGATGTTTTCTTTCCCCCCAAACACCATCACCTCAGTCTTCTCCCCATTCAGTTTAAGAGAGTTCTGAATCATCCAATGACCAACCGCCTCCATACAAGATCTAAACTTGGAGGCGATTAGTACGTCTGAATGGGGGAGAGAGACGAGGATTTGGGTGTCGTCTACGTAAGAGACTACCTCCATCCCGAAAGATCTTATTAATTTGGCTAGTGGGGTCACATAGATGTTAAAAAGGGTCGGGCTGAGTGCCGACCCTTGAGGGACCCCACACAGCACTGGTCGGGATGGAGATAGGAACTCCCCCAGCTTGACTCTTTGTTCCCTCCCCGTGAGGAAAGAGGTCAAAAGATCCAGAGCTGTGTCCTTCACCCCCACCTCCCTCAGCCGAGATGAAAGTACTGAGGGGGAGAGGGTATCGAAAGCCGCAGTTAGATCTAGCAGGACCAGGAGGAGGTCTGGCCCCCATTTACTGTTGTGCGGATCTTATCGAGCACGATGGTGAGGGCTGACTCGGTGCTAAATTCTCTCCTAAATCCATGCTGGGAGGAGTCTAAGCATCCCGAGCTTTCCACAAAAACAGCGAGATGCTTGTTAAGATGGGTAAGCAGTTGCTATAGTTTAAACTTGGTCTCCACCCTCAGTAGCTATGGCAATGAGCAGACAGGTTTAAAGCAAAGAAATGGCATAAAGAATTTAGCAGTAACAAAAAAGTTAAAATGTCTACACACAATACAATAAAAATATCACATCCAATTTGAACAATAAAGAACAATATAATTTGTGAAAGGACATGAAAAGGGCAAACATAGTTTTTGTCACCAAAATTACAACAACAAAAAATCCTATCTTCGAAGATGTGATTTTTTAAGGATTTAAGACACAAAGCAGAAATAAAAAGTTAAGCACCAACCAGCTGTCATTGTTTTTGGTTGATTGCACATAGGCATGATTTATGTCCGAATGCAATAGATTGCAGGTCGGATACAGTAAACCAGTTTGTCGTGGTCCCTGATTTTACCATTTGACATAATCTCTGTAATGGAAGTTGAAATTAATTGCAAGCTGAATCCACAGAAGTCCTCTTCAGGCCAGATATCTGGACGACTTCCAGCTGAACCCATTAGTTTGGATGGAAAAGATAGGGAAAAACTTAAATTTCATGGCCAACAAACCCACTCATCGGTGGATGCTTTTTGCTCCGTCTCCTGGGTAAGATTTCTATATTCAGACTTAGTCATTGTGCTAGAGCTCAAAATCCTCCAGTGGGGCAAGCCTGAAGCTATATGTGATGATGTCTGATTGAAATCGAACACCTTTGATGCAAGGTCCTGCTGATGCTCTGAAGACCTTGGGAGTCCAAAAATGTTACAAGTCCCAACTTTCAGAGTTTGTGGACCGAATCTTCTTGATTACTTGTAGGGCTCCGAGGATCTCAGGGGCAAAACGTAGCACCCAGAGCTCACTCAAGCAAAGACCACCTCCAAGGTCTGGTATTGTTGCAGATGCTACTGGTCAACTGGGCACTCTTGCAGTTTGTTGTCTCCCTGTAGCCACACAGGCAGTCAAGTCAAGTCAAATCTGCTTTATTTGATTTAAAATCATGAAAGCAAAATACAGTACAACATGAAAATATGTTTAAAACATAGTGCAAATATACAAATGTTTAGCTAGCTACAAAGTAACTCACATAAATAGCTTAAAAGCATGCACATAAAAGGCATAGCCATATAAACAGTATTGCACATATTTAAAACGTGTTTAACGTAAGTGAAGTTTTAAAAAATAAATATGCTGTGCAATATTGTGTAAGATTATACGACTTTAACATAGGGACAATATAGCATTTCCGCTGTTCGATATACATTTTTACAAAAGAATACCACATGCAGAGTGCTCGGTTTTGACATTTGGTCACAAGGGCAGTTATCTAGTCCTTAGGACCAATCATTCATTTCAGATAAATTAGTTAAGCAATGAAAAATATACATTTTAAAGCGTGTAAGCACAAACCGATGCCAAAGGTTCTGCATATACTTAAGGTAGGGTTGTATGTCATATGTAGTCAACATTGTATGATTCTTTAATACACTGGGATCCGTTTCCATAGGGATCCTTTCAGGTCACAGCAAGCAGGATCAAGTATTCAAATTGTGACTCTAACCAGCTGTTAAGGATTTACCACCAAGAGTATCCCAAACCACGCTTCATATTTTATTCTAATGCACGTTTTATGGGCCCCAAAGGAAAGCATTATTAATACCAATGTTACGTAACTATAAATGTGTTCAATGTATGCCTGCACTGCACCTTTTCCAACAGTTGCCAGACTCCTATGTGTGTTATTCCCTTGCTTCCTACCTATAGGCTGTGGCTAGGCATATAAGTCTTTGAGATGTTTTAACGGGCAGTAATGAAATGAAAGATAAAAATCAGTTCTTAACGTGTATGATTTAAGGTCTATGAAATATACTTGTATTTTAACCTGTATTAGGCACTTTTTGAATTGAAAAAATATGAGATAAAATATTGGAAATGAATAACGCTAACCAGCACATAATGTTTTCTTTTCCTAATTTTGTTTGCAGTGCAAAACTTGTTTTGCACTGGAAAGAAAACTGAAAGTAAAGCAACGCAGAGCAAAGTATTGCTTTGCTCTGCTAGGGTGGCGTTGGATGGGTGGTACATGGGCATTCCCATTCCTTTGGATGCAAACTCTATAGTCAAAAGATGACACCATTTTTCATTCATTCATTCAAATAACTTTATTTCGATTCCTTAGAGAAATCATAAAAGTATACATAAATATAAAAACACAAACTACAATAAATCCACGGTACATATTTACATAATGCTGAATTTCATAAAGTTTCAGTGTCAGTGTCTAATAACAAGAGCTGATCTACTGGGGGTAGGGAAATTGGTGGTACCCCTACCTAGCAAATGTTTGTGTATGGCTGTTAGTCTTGGTGGGGGGGATATGTGGGGTACTCGGATAGAAGTCATACAGATCCCAGACTGAAATGGGGCCATCATTTTCATGGGGCTGGGAGGATCGTAGGTAGGGGACTGTGTGCCTGTCCCTAAATTTGACTAGAACTAGGTCCCCGGGAATTTCTTTAGGTGATGACCCTAACCAACCCACCCTTCTAACGCACAGAATGCCACCGTCTTTGTTGGGTGGGAGGCGTCTATTCTTTGATAACCAAAACAGGACCTTGGACAATAGGTCCTCATGTCTTTCAAGTTTCCCGTGGATGGGTGCAGGTACTCCAGCAAGAACAAGCACAAAGGGGACGGCTTCGGGAGGCAAATCTATGCAAGCTACTCTGTTAGGTTCTGCTCTAATCGCAGAGTGTTTAGATAACTCAGATTTACGGGCAGTTTTGATGGCAGTTGGCGGTTGTCTCTTGGGAGGTTGTCTAACGATAGGGACATTTTTAGTGGTATTGATCACAGGTGAATGAATGATTTTGTTAACAGTGTGAGGTAGGCAATTGAGAGATTGATTTACAATTGGAACAGTTTTTGTAATGTGAGGCACTTTGGGAACAGTAGGGAGAGTAGAACAGTTAGATCTTACAGTCTTTGCCGAAGGGCCAGAATTGGCTTTGATAATAGTCTCTAGTCTTGTCAACCTATCCCCTAGGATATTGATGTGGTCGAGCAGGGGTGCTATTACAGATCTTAGCATCTTTTCAAACTGCGGTAATAGTTGCAAAAGGGTGGATGCTACTTCGTCATCCAGAGTTTTGGTGTGCATCTTAGGTGAAATTGGATTTATGGCAAGCAATGAGGGATCAGTACAGAGTTTTTGTATTTTAGCTTCTGTTTCGTGATCATTAACCCCGTCGTGCTTCCTTTTCGCACTTTGTCCTTGTGACAGACAACTAGCTTGGCCCTGTGACGGTCCAATAGGTTAGCTGCTATCCTCCTTGGGTGATCGGGGTGGATCGCGAGGTCCAACTGAGTGAGGGTCGATAGTAAAGCCTTTCACAGGGGAAGGAGCTATAATAGGAAGAAAATTAGTCCCGCACAAAGCATTTAGTTCCTCCCAATAGGACATTTTTTCCGAGCTGACGGGGATTAGTGGCAGGGTTTGAGTTGAATCTAGGGGTTGACAACAATCATCGGTATCTGTTTCGCTGATGGTGATAAGGGTATTATGGTTCTGGGTGTTAGTGTCCATGGTCGGGCCCGGGCAACGTTTTTGAGTGAAAATTGGATAGGCCCCCTTAGATGTTATGAGTCATGATTTATGTAAAATGAATATGTTGGCAAAACGGAAAATCCATAAGTCATCTACAAATGAGAATAGGCACTATACCTTCTCTTGTAGGGATGCCAAGGGGAGTAGCCCGTCCCTGTCCTTCTCGTGCCGCTGAGGGCTGTAGAGGGCCCGCCCTTTGCCCGGGCTTAGCCCGGCGCGGTCCCGCTCGCGTCCCGCGACGCGGAGGAAGCCTCCTCTTTTTCTGCGCCTCCGGGCGTGCTGGGCCAGGAAGTGACCCGCTCGGCCTGCTGGGAGCTGTGGTTCCCCGGCGACCATGTAGTTGGAAATCACCGCGGCAGGGGGAACAGGCAGCGTATGGGCCCCAGCAGTGGCGTGTGGCGTGTGGCGATTCCCAATAGTCCCAGGTATGGCCGAAATTAGAGTTTCTGCCCCCGCTCCTCAGTGGGAGCTTCCTCTTTTTCTGCGCCTCCGGGCGCGCTGGGCCAGGAAGTGACCCGCTCGGCCTGCTGGGAGCTGTAGTTCCCCGGCGGCCGTGTAGTTGGAAATCACCAGCGACAGGGGGAACAGGCAGCGTATGGGCCCCAGCAGCGGCGTGTGGCGTGTGGCGATTCCCAATAGTCCCAGGTATGGCCGAAATTGGAGTTTCTGCCCCCGCTCCTCAGTGGGAGCCTCCTCTTTTTCTGCGCCTCCGGGCGCACTGGGCCAGGAAGTGACCCGCTCGGCCTGCCGGGAGCTGTAGTTCCCCGGCGGCCATGTAGTTGGAAATCACCGGCGGCAGGGGGAACAGGCAGCGTATGGGCCCCAGCAGCGGCGTGTGGCGTGTGGCGATTGCCAATAGTCCCAGGTATGGCCGAAATTAGAGTTTCTGCCCCCGCTCCTCAGCGGGAGCCTCCTCTTTTTCTGCGCCTCCGGGCGCGCTGGGCCAGGAAGTGACCCACTCGGCCTGCTGGGAGCTGTAGTTCCCCGGCGATCGTGTAGTTGGAAATCACCGGCGGCAGGGGGAACAGGCAGCGTATGGGCCCCAGCAGCGGCGTGTGGCGATTCCCAATAGTCCCAGGTATGGCCGAAATTAGAGTTTCTGAAAAAATATGAGATAAAATATTGGAAATGAATAACGCTAACCAGCACATAATGTTTTCTTTTCCTAATTTTGTTTGCAGTGCAAAACTTGTTTTGCACTGGAAAGAAAACTGAAAGTAAAGCAACGCAGAGCAAAGTATTGCTTGCGTTACTTAGCGCTAGGGTGGCGTTGGATGGGTGGTACATGGGCATTCCCATTCCTTTGGATGCCAACCCTATAGTCAACAGATGACACCATTTGAAAAGAGGCATTAAGAGGAGAAAGGTTGGATGTCTCCTTTCTTTTCTGGCTTTGTATGCATGCTGCACTGTGCAGCATACATGCAAAGTAGGAAAAGTTGTAAAGTCTGTCTACATGTAGTACAAAACCTATGGCAGACCCAGGCAAACAAGCTAGCACAATGATGCTAAGATGTGTGCCTGGCACATGGCAGACAAAATCAGAACTGCAGCTAGGGAGAGGTAAGGAGAGAGCCATATCTCGGTAGATATGGCACTCTCCTGCTTCCTCCCTGTCACGCAATACAGTACAGCATTTTTGGCTGCTGCGCTGCGTTAAGTGTCCTTTTTGTAAATCTGGGCCACAGGCTTTTGATTTTCTACAGCAAAGTCTTTAAGCATAGTATTAGCACAGTGGAGCTGTAAAATGACAAAAGCAATTTACGACTCTAGACCCAATGTTGCAGCTTATGATTGATAAAATGCCATCCAATCCAACCTGAAATGAATAAAAGCAATTCCTGATATGCGTTTTTCTATAATTATAGCTCTTCAGAGAGGTTTAGCTTTGTCTATGTACAAGGAAGCAACCAGTATAAGTCAAAACAATAACCTTTCAGGCATAGCATGCTGTATAAATGATGCAAAAAAGAAGCAGAGACTATAGGTGGTACCCAAGTTTTGGTGGAGAGCCAGTACTGTATAGAGCACCCTACAACACTAGCAACACTCTGAATTTGCATCCCTCAAATGTCTGCTTTTCTAGAAAAAAAGTCTTAATGGATAGTATTAGGACAGTGCAACTCACGCTGACTTTGAAAGAGACCAAAGGCTCCATTAGGATGTCGGGCAGATCGCCACCGCTCGCCTGAAATCCTTCCCCGTCAGCCACCCATTTCCCCACTGCCATATTACTATAGTGGGGGGACCGTGACGGAACGGAAAGATCGTCCGCCGCTTTTCGGCGCGGTCAAGGAGTTGACCGGGCGGAAAAGGGTTTCATATGGTGGCGGTGTCTGTTAGACACCGCCATCCATATTAGGGTGTGCGCGGGGACATGCTTTTCCGTGGCGGCAATGCCGCCACGGAAAGGCATTAGGGAATGTCTTGTGGGGGCCCTTTGCAGGCCCCTAGGGACTCCAGGGGGTGGAGGGTGCACATGGGGGGTACTTAAGGTACCCCCACACAACGTGGAAGACACCACGCGGTGCCTGTCACGTTATGCATTGAAGTACACAATGTGCATTATTAGCATTGCAGCGCCCGCCAGTGTGGCGGGTGCATCCTAATGGCCCCCAAGTCGGGATGGCGGGCAGACTTTGTCCACCCGCCATCCTAATGGGCCCCCAAATCTTTTGCGATTGCTACAGCAAAGCCTTTAAGCATAGGAATAGCACAGTGCAGCTGTAAAATTACAAACACTTTTTACCACTCCAGGCAAAGTATTACTGACTTGGATTGGTAAAATTACATTTCTTAAAATGGCCAGCTGGCAAATAGCAACTGGACCTGGACTAGACCCTGCTATTGGCATCTGCCTGACTTTTGAAGTACACACCTGTGGTTGGTTGGGCACTAGAAGAAAGTTGTAAAACATTTGAAAACTCTACTCCACGGATTCACCTGCGAGGACTGGAAAAAAGAATTCGACATGCAGTTCCATAGCACTGGTTTGGATTTCAGATTTGTCCCACTCAAAGTTTTTCACACCTCAGAAAAAGAATTTAAAATACTAAATATGACTAAATCACATTTACTAGGGTGAACTCTCCATAGCTCCACAAACACCATTGGGACTAAGCTTCTTCAGTTATCCAGCATTCAATACCTTGGCAGTGGCTACAGTTTCACCAGTGACCTGCTTGGGGAGAATTTTCATCTCAAGAAGTGGCAAAGTACTTTCAATGATGGGACTGAGAAAAAATGTCAATATATTTCTTCATGAAAGTGTCAAATTAACTTTCTGAAGTGAAACTTAGAAAAGATTTTCACTTTTTGACTACCTGAATTTCACTGGAGCCAAGTCACTCACTGTCTCCGGTCTAGGCTACACTATGGTTAGTTTGAAATTGCAGCTTGGTACCAGTCTACATTGGCCATTGACTTGCATTTAGTGCTTTATTGTTCTTGGCTTTTTTCAACTTTTCATATCTCCAGTTGCTCTTAATGAATTTTTGCTGTTTTGGTATTATTTTGCTTATTATTATTTTTCTCTTTTTGTATAGATTGGAACAGGATTTTTAGTGTGTTTTTATTCCTTTTAAATACTTTACACTTTTCTTCCAAGTCTGTGTCATAGCCAGCAGGGGTTATACTATAAATCTGGTATATGTAAAGCACAAACTAATCACTCCTAAGGGTCTAATGATGTTGGGGCTGTCAGTGAGGTTAAGTGACCTATTGCCCAGAGTCACGGGGTGCTAAGCTGAGCTGCCACCAGTGATCAAATCGTGAACCCTGCGCACCAGAGTCAGCCACAATCGCCACTTAGCCGCACCTCTACTCTCAGGTTTAAATCATTGAAACATTTGACAAGACTTAACAGATTTGTTGGCTTATTACTTGTGGTGGACTGGCATTCCTTCCAATTATTAATTCACTTTCTTATACTCATCACATGGGAGAGGTGTGGCGCCGCGGCCAGGGCGACTGTCGCTGGAATTTTGGAATCACGGTTCGATCCGGGCGCCTGCGGCAGATTAGCCCAGCACCATGTGACTCTGGGCAAGGGCTTGCTTAATCTTCCCGACGGCCCCCAGCGCCTGGAGACCCTTACGGGTGATTGTTCGCGCTTTACAAATGTGGATTACAAATGTGGATTATTAATTACCCCCTTAGACAGGATAAGCCAATGTATACAAGACATGGTAAAGACATGTAAAGGATGACAAGTAACAGAAAAAAATGATTTTAGAGGCTAAAGGTGATAGAAGAGAAATACTTCATATACTAAGTGTTGGCTAATAAGCACTAAAAATGAAGTGCAGTTATCACTACTACCGCATAGGTACACATGTACACCCCCAATACAATATTGTCTGGTTCAATGTTATAATACTGACAACAAAAATATCCTCGGAGATACATATTGTGTTTTAAATATAGTTCACAAATACCACTCCATTGGGTGTCGAGTTTCTGTTATGTTACTCCAGTATTTACAAGACTAAATTTAAATACCAGCCTACTAGTACAAAAATTCTCTACCTGGATTTATCAAAAAGCGCTATATTTTGCAAATAGATAAACTCCCAGAAAGTTGGCCTGTAGAGAAAGGCATGCCACAGTCAAATTTTCAAAACATATCAAAATGTATTAATAATCAATTCACATAGTAATAGTAATTTAAATAGTCAATTAACAAACGGAGGGGCCGAGTGTGGAGCTGTTCCTTGAGGACCTGATACTCAACCATTTGCAACCTAAGCGCCATCGAGCGCGCGCACCGGGCGCCCATCCCCAAGCCAAAGCCAGGGGCACCGCCTAGAACTATCATAGCGAAGGTCCTGAACTATCGAGATAGAGACGACATCCTACAAGCGGCAGGTGACCTCCAATATGAGAATGCCACTATCCGGTTCTTCCCGGACTTCATGCTACAGGTACAGAGGGAGCGCTGTACCTTTACAGGCGTCAAGGCAGCATTGCGAGACAAGGGAATAAAGTATATGATGTTCTTCCCAGCTAATCACAAGGTCATTGCCGGGGGAAAATCCCTGTTTTTTATTAACCCCTCAGATGTACAGAGCTGGCTGGACAAGGGGGCATCCAGAAATCCGGACAGCCGGGACGGCGGTAGCTGGAGAACACGCAGGTTGCTTCACCTGGAACGAATAATGGGCGGTCGTAGGCGGGAGATGGAGTCAGCGCTCCTGGAGGTCGAGGTCGGCCAGCCCTCGCGGGGACATTCTCCATGAAGAAGAAGAGCAGTAACGATGGTAGACCAGCAGGAGTGAACCTCTACGAACTGTAACGTATTACGCAACCTGTACATAGAGGTCATGCCCTCCTTTTGGGGGGGAGCAAACGGGCGGCAGGTAGTGGGCCGTCTGGAGATTACGTACTGTGATGTGGTTAGAGATGATGTGTGTACTGCTCCACTGAGGTAACTGAATACGGGGTGCGTAACTTTCTGGGGCAGGCTGAGACACTGTTGAACTGTGTTCGGGCCGGACCTGGCCTACTGCCCAAATGCGGCATTGACTAGGAAGCTGGAATAGTACGCTATGATGTTTCAGGGTGGGAGTGAGTGGTGGCTGGAGCTTGGGCCGGCGCACGTTCCCCTTAGCATAAAGCATTGTTAGAGGAGGGGAGCCTATCTCCACTCTAGGTTGGGGTTCTGGGCGAAAGGCGCTCTGCTAATTGGGGATGTGGGTAGTTGTAAACCTACAGAGCAGGGGTGCAGGGAGGGGGGCTGGTTTGGGGAGGAAGTGGGGGGGTCTGGTGGGGTGTCTGGACTGGGTGGTTGGGCCAGGGCGGGGGATGGGGGGGAAGGGGTTGGGCTTATTTGGTGTTGTCACACATGATGAAAATGATTGTATTGCAGTGTGGTGCCAGTGGTAGCGAGGCCTTACGGGCATTTCGACATATCTACCAACATGGGGTGGGATAAAAGCCTTAAAATTTGGAGTTGGAACGTCAACGGGCTGGGGAACAAGCTTAAGAGAACAATAGTCTTGCGATTCCTTAAAAGGCACGCACCAAACGTGGTTCTCTTGCAGGAGACCCACTTCCTGGGAAACACATGTCATGCTCTTATTAGATTTGGTTATTCCCTTGTTCTTCATGCTGGCTTCACCTCTGGCTCCCGAGGGGTTGGCATTATGGTACGCCGGAACCTGCCCTTGTTCATTGACTACACCAAGACAGATTCGCTGGGTAGATATGCTGCTTTGTCAGGCCAATGAGAGGGTGGCAGAGTTAACCTGGTGATCTGCTATGTCCCACCGGGACTACTAACCCAGTCTTTCCAGGCTTTGGAGAAACTGCTCCTCTCCCTTCCGGAGGGTCAGCTCTTTGTTGAGGGCGACTTCAATGCAGTGGTCTCAGGTCATTGTGATAGGCATCCCCCGAGGGACCTTCCCCCTGACCAGTTGTGGCTCGCTGATTTTGCAGATACTTTTGGCCTTACGGACCTCTGGCGCTTCAAACATCCTGCCGACAGGCAGTACACCTTCTTATCGGGTCCGCATCGCTCCTACTCCCGTTTGGATTACGTTTTTGCACCTCTACAGTGCAGCACGGTTGTCCGTGAGGCCACCCATCTGGCACGCGGTATATCAGACCACTCCCCTCTACTGATCCACCTTACGATCGGAGATGAGCGAGAGGGCAGGGTAGCTCCAATTAGTGCCTGGCATCTCCGAAATCCAGATACACGTTAGGCCCTTGCTGCGGTGATGGACCGCTATTTTGAGGAAATAGATGGCAGGTGGAGTCCTCATCCATATTGTGGGAGGTGTTTAAGACGGTGTTAAGGGGGGAGGCCTTGTCAAAGATTGCTGGCCGCCGGAGGGAGCGGGAGGCACAGAAGCTCAGAGTTGAGGGTGACTTGCATGCCCTTGAGGCAGCGGTGCTCGCTGGTGATGACCCGGAAGAGGCACACCGGCTGCGCCTTAAATGAACGGAATACAGGGCGCTAGCCACAGATGCTGCGCGCACTACCCTTAGAGATAGGGAGGGTAGGATCTACGATCAAGGAGACAAGGCCGGCAAACTTATTGCATGGCTGGACAAAAAACAGCAGTCGCAGAAGGTGGTAGCGGAAATTTTGACTGACTCAGGAGCGGTTGTAACAGAACCTTGGGAGGTGGTTAAAGAGTTTGAGAAACACTACCGACAGGTGTACAGTAAGGGATCTGACCGGCCTGAGGAGGACTCGGTCGACTTGCTGACTGACATCCGAATGTCTGCCTTTACGGAGGTGAAAAGGGAGCTATTGGAGGACCCAATCTCGGTGGAGGAGCTTAGCAGGGCCATATGTGATCTGCGATCGGGTAAGGCTATGGGACCCAACGGGCTCCCTATCGAGATATATAAGATCAAAGCTGAGGGCCTCAGTTCATACCTTAAGCGTATGTTTGAGGACAGTAAAGAGCAGGGCATACTACCCAGAGGTCAACGAATAGCTACCATAGTTGCCATTCTGAAGGACGGCAAACCTAGAAACCTGTGTGCCTCCTATAGGCCTATCTCCATACTAAATTCGGAACCGAAGATCCTGGCCAAGGTCCTAGCCAATAGGCTCCGACCTGTCTTGTCAACACTGGTCCACCCAGATCAGTCGGGTTTTATGCCACATCGGAATACTGCTCTTAACCTCCGCCGAGTGCAGGGAGTGTTAGGGCGCTGCCATACTCTCTGAGAGGACGCTATGCTGGTGTCCCTAGACGCGGCCAAGGCTTTCGACACTCTGGAATGGCCATACATGATAGCGGTCCTCCGGAAACTGGGCTTTGAACCCAAATTCATCGGCTGGATCTGCCTCCTTTACTCTGAGCCACTCGCCCAAGTTACTGTTAACAACAAATTATCTGAGGTGTTTGCCTTGGAGAGGGGAACACGACAGGTGTGCCCACTCTTGCCGCTGTTTTTTGCTCTGTCCCTGGAGCCCTTGGCGGCCTGGGTCTGACAAGACCTCTCTATAAAGGGAATCCATTGGGCAGACGGCTGGGAGGACAGAATCTCGCTATACGCGGAACACATCCTTCTATATCTGACTAGCCCTCGTAAATCTCTCATTGTGGCCATGGACATTTTCGTGAGCTTCGGGCTTAATTCAGGCTACAGTATAAACTGGAGCAAATCGGTCCTCTATGTCCTCCATGGTGGCCCACCGGTGGTACCACGTGGTTGCACAATTACGCTAGCTGAGGACGGGTTCAAGTACCTGGGGGTATATGTCTCCAAGACTGCGAGCACCCGGTATGAGAGGAACCTCCTCCCCCCTTGCAGAGGTTCCGGATGGACTCGGCCGCGTGGCGCAAACTCCTACTGTCCCTTTTAGGCAGGGCGTCGCTGTTCAAGATGATGGCACTGCCTAGATTCTTGTATGTTACATAATCATTCGGATTTGGTGCCACAGTCCTACTTTGTGACACTTGAACCTTTACTCCATGAGCTACTATGGGCAGGAGCGCCCCGCATATCCCTTCAGAAGCTGACGCATGGCTGGTTCGATGGGGGTATTGCATTACCTGATATCCGCAAGTATTAATGGGCTGCACACCTCTCCGCAATTAACCAAGGCACGTATTGTGATGGTGATGAACCCGGGTACGGGATGGACCGTTGGCTGCTGCCGGGGGGGGAAATATGAGAGAGCGCTTTTCACTAAACCAGGTAGGTTCCCGCTCACCAGGCCCACCAAACACTCTGTGCAAATCTGGCACGTGGTGCAAAAGAAGCTGGGCTGGGCAGATACCATCACTATGTCCACTCCATTGTGGGCCTCTGAGCGTCTGGGCAGCCTGCACCGCATGAAAAGGTTCCATAACTGGTACTTGATTGGGATCTCCCACATCCGAGACCTATGGGGCTCCAAAGGGGTTGAATAATTAGTGCACCTCCAGCAGACTTATGAGCTTGCCCCTAGTGAATTTTACTGTTACTTGCAGGTTTGGCACTCCCTTCAATCCAACATTCCCCCTGGGACCATTCCTCCAGCGTCTTCCCCCCTGGAAGACAGACTGTAGACGGTCACGTCCCTGACCATGCCATCTCCCTCACATATAAGAAGATTGCTAATAACTCCCCTGAGCTTTTGCACACTCTCAAAAGTAAATGGGAGGCGGACGGGTTAGAAATTGATGAAGAGGAGTGGAAGGGAGCTCTGGCATCCCCTAGGGAGGTGGCCATATCGGCCAGACTCCCTCTGATTCAACTAAAGATACTTCACCGAGTGTACATCTCAGGCATGAGGTTGCGGCTCATGGACCGTGGCTCTAATGGGCTCTGTTGGAGGGGATGCAGGGAGGCGGGGACATTTCTTCATATTCTGTGGGAATGCCCTCTCATACAGATCTACTGGCAACAAATACACCAGTGCATGCACGAGGTATGGGGGTGGAATTGCCGGTGGAGGCTAAACGATGCCTGCTGAATATATGGGAACCCACTGATCTATCTACACGGGGTAGAACGTGTGCTACGCTTGGATTTGTGATTGCAAAGCGTAATGTAGCCTGACTCTGGGGGGCTGGTATGCCCCCAAAGGTTGATCCATGGAAAAAAGACATGGACTGGTGCATGCTCCATGGAAAGACAGTCTACGTGGTGAGGGGCTGCCCACAGAAGTGGGTTGGTATTTGGTCCAGCTGGAATGAGTACAGGGGACATATTTGCGAGCCCCCAGAGACAACCAGGGTTGACGAACCACTCGAAATGTTGCATAAATGATGTAATCCTGCTCACTGTAAAGCTTGTATCTGTGATTTCATGTGCTGAGCCTTGCTTTTGTCCGGTACGGAAATGCGAAAAAATGCTAAAAATGTGATGTACACTACTGTCTCTTTCTATGCAGTTAATAAAAAGTTTAATATTTACAAAAATAGTCAATTAACGATCAAATAAATAACATCCCAAGAACCCACTCATTCAACCATTCGTACCAACAGATTCATAACCACATTCTCGTCCGTCCTAAAGCTCAGGAATCCAATCATAATCATAGCAGCAAGGGCAATACTTGAATATGTGGACCACAATTGTCGAGAACAACATAAATAACACAATTTTTATATACAAAAATGCTTTTTTGTGATTTATAGCCTGTGTGCCATCAGATTGGCATTCAAAATTAAACACTGAAAATAAACAAATTTGACTGATAGATCTTTTATGGTCCACAGAAGGTTTTATGTACAATGCCATTGTATATAAAACCTGTGAGTATGATTGGATTCCTGAGCTTTAGGACGTAGGAGAATGTGTGGTCATGAGTCTTCGTCTATAGGCCAGCTTTCTGGGAGTTTATCCATTTGCGACATATAGCGCTTTTTGATAATACAGGTAGAGAATTTTTATACTAGTAGGCTGTATTCTTTTCCCCTGCTTCTCTACCTTCATCCGATTTCAGAGGCCCTCTCTGTTTGAGTGGTAAATTTAAATACTATACATGTTTCCTACTAGACCAGTGAAGATGTCAGTAGCAGCCTGTGGTGGGAGTTCTGCCGGGTGCTGACGTGGGGCAGGGCATTTGGCAATGCAGCGCACGCAACAAAATTTGTTTTATTTATTTGTTTGTGTACTTACCTCTGTGCGGCCATATTCTGCAGTTTACCACCCCCATCCTGCCCCTCACCCTCCCCATATCAGCGCCCGGCAGCACTCCCCCACAGGCCGCTTCTGGAAGATGTTAGGACAGAGCATGTTGGAATGTAGCTTCTGTAGTAATCTTCTACGAAGAATTGCCTTCCCAGCTGAAAGTCAGTGAACCGGGGTCTGCCATACAAGTTTCATGGTGTGATGATCAAAAAGGAGTGGGACACAGCATGGACAATCACTTCTAATGTAAGAATGGAGAAGGCAGTCATGGGATACAGTCTACAGAAAAATGCCTGCTGCCACATACAACCACATATACATAAGTCATGTATTTATCTAGCTTATTCTGTTCAACTTTTTTATGTAACACATCTGCAACCACGGAGCGCGTTTGGACAATTACTGAAAATACTTTTAAAAAAACATCTAAATAGAACAGGATACAAATAGAAGGACATAAGAAATGCTTATGCGTGCCTTTAAAATTGAAGCAGGCTTCCAGAGAAGCATTGGTCAATTACATTTAATGGAGCCCTGTTATCAAGCCCTGGTACTATCTACTGTAATAAACCACCACTTGTTACGCATACTGCTGCTGCCCCTTTTAACTGCAATTATTTCTTTACGACTGTAAATCAATCAATCCCTTGGCTACGCAAAAGAGCTGCGCTAAATTGATAACAGCAAGGGTTTGGTAAATATTGCCTCACTTGTGACTGTTGATAAATAAAATCATGAACTTCTTGGTAACAGGAATGGAAATACATCTAGGTGCTGTGAATTCCACCTGTGTTTTTTTTTACCTATCTACTATGTTATTTCTTTCTCTCGTCCTCCTGAATATTTTGCAAGCGGCACGTGGTGCCGATTAAATCAACACCTAGGTAAATCTTTAAAACAATAATGAAGGATTCCGTTCTGCATTACTTTCGATGGAATTTTTTTATGTCATAAAAATTTTCGTAATGAACAATTCATGGAAAAGTACAAAAAAATTGGGTTCACCCCTACGTCTTCCTTGTCACAGTCCTGAAGCATTGTCTCCATACCCAGTAAAAGGAATTAACTTTTGATCAATCGAGGCTTGGGAAATCCGAGGAGCATTTGGCTAATTCCAGTCCCTTTAATAGCACCCTATTTTTAGCAAATTAGAGCAGCAGAGCCTCCAGCCTCAAAAGGAGAGCCCATGCCATCAGTAAGACCTGTAAAGAGATGGAGGGGTGAATAATCAAGGCATTCACTCAAGCAAGCTGGATTGGAGATTTATCGAGTTATGTTTTTCAGACGAGGCACATACATTTTAACATAGGTGGAGTTGGGGGAGTTATAGTATGGAGAAGCATCAGATATGATGTAGGCTGTTTTCCGATTGAATTTAAAGAGCGCTGTTACCTTTCTCTTTCTTGCCTGAGATTATGAACGTGTCTTTCTTAGAGGATTTCTCTACATGGTGCCTAGTCGTTTGTTGCTATATTGAAGTTCACAATCCAGACCTACACAATATTGGACCCACTACATAGCGTACTGTCAGCCAGAGGATTGTCTTCATCCAAACCTTTTACCTTCACCCCGGCCCTATCATTGTCTGATCTCGTTTTTCCAGTCTTAGGACACTGTTCACATGCTAACTTCTTAACACATGCTAACTTTTACCCCCTATTGCCATATATTTAAGTTACTCATAAGTGCCTAGTAAAGTGGCACTGCATGTACCCAGGGCCTGTCAAATATATGCTACTTGCAGCCTGCAGCACTTATTGTGCCATCCACTTAAGTAGCCCTTTCAAACGTTTCTCAGGCCTGCAATTGCCATTTAAACAAGTCAGAACAAATCCTTTGCCAGACCCCAACCTTTTGTTATAAGTACTACTTATAAGTCACCCCTAGGATAGACCCTAAAGACCCTACATTGCAGAGTGCAATGCATTTAAAAAGTAGGACATGTGATTTTAAGTTTTACTTGTCCTTGTAGTGGAAAAGTGCTCAAATTCGCTTTTTAATACCTCTTCTAGGCAATAAAATTGGAGTTACGTTATTACATTTAAACTGCAACTTCCAAATGGGAACAGGTTAACAGTTCCTGTTTAGGTCTTTGGAATTGTAATTAAACCCCTCTTTTATGGCGAAGTCAAATTTTAAATTACAAGTTTGAGAATGTTGGGAAGGTGGAACTGGACACAGACTTACACTTAAATAGGCTGTGTCCTGCCTCCACACAAAATACTACATACCCTCTGTAGTTAGTCTGGAACCTCTGCGTGACAGTTCACCAGGTGTTGGTTGGGAGCCATCTGAAAACATTTGTGAGCATACGGAGCATGAGGAAGAGATGGTGCTAACTTGCTTCTTCATGGATAGCTCGCCGTTGAGGATGATGCCAAGGTTGCGGGCGTGTTTGGTGAGTATGGAGGTTCGGGCCCAGCTTCATGGGCCCCCATTCATTGTTCTAGTGTGCTTCCTTGCCTTTCCTGTGGGCGAGTTTATGCTGTTTAACCATACGGCAACATATTTCCTGCATCTTTGGAACCTATCATTAGTTCTTGGATTGTTAGAGAGAGGATGAGTTAGATGTCGGCATAGGAGATGTTGTTGAGTCTGTGGTCTGTGATGATGTTGACCAGGAGGGTCATGTATGTGTTAAAGAGGGTTGGGCCGAGGGATGATTCATGAGGTACCCCGCAGGTGAAGTTCTTAGGGAGTTAAGATAAGGGAGGGAGTATGATTTTCTGTGTTCTTCCTGGGAGGTATAATGTAATCTACTTGAGGGCTGTTCCTTGGATTTTGATCTGGTGGGTCTTGTTGATCAGTATGTGGTGAGAAATGGTGTTTAAAGCTGCTGAGAGGTGGACGAAGATGAGGGCCACGGTTTCTCCCTGATCTAGCAGCATTCGGATGTCATCTGTGGGTGCGACTAGAGCTGAACCAGTGCTGTGGTTTGTTCTGTATCTGGATTGGGAGGGGTCAAGGACGTTGGGGTTCTCCAGATGTCTTGTGAGATGGATGTTGATTGCCTTCTCCACTTCTTTGGCTCGGAAAGGTAGCAAAGAGATGGGATGGTAGTTCTTCAGTTCTCCTGTGTCCGAAGATGGTTTCTTAAGTAAAGTCTTCACGTTGAAGTATTTCCAATTCTGGGGGAAGTGGGCTGCGGTGATCGAGTAGTTGAGGACCTTGGTGAGTTCTTTGCTGATGAGTTGATTGCAGAGGTTGAAAGCATGGTGTGGGCTGGGTTCTGCAGGATCTCCAGAGTTAAGCCTGACTGCTCTGTGCTAAGCCACCAAGGGTTGACTCTGATAAGGATGATGGTTTTTGTTTGAGTAGGGTTTCACCCCTCTCAACAAGTAACCACATTTGTTACACCTACTCCTACATTGCAGGTACAATATAATATCTACTATTCTTAGCTTCATAATTGCGTAACATGATGTACCAGTCAATGTATTGGTTATGTTAATAGCATGGTTTCTTGTGGTCTGATGAATGGCGGTAAACAGTCCGAATATTACATTTTTATTGTGGACTTGCACTAATATCGAGTGAAAAAAATATCGGGATACAAAAATAGCGACTGTCAGAATATCTTTGTAAAGAATATTGAGTCTAAGCTAAGTAATATCCTTTTTAACAATATCAAAGTCATTGATATTGTGTTAAAAAGACAATAATATCGTTTGGGAAAATATAGTTGTTAAAAATATAAATTTTTTGTTAGTGTTATGTATTTTAGTAAGTATTTTAAATGTATGAGTTCTATTTATTTGTCTAAGTATTCCATTTGTTTTTAATATATGTATTACATTTTTAGAACTAATTAATTTTATACATTTTGTATTTTAGTTTCGTAGCGGATTGTGGGTTTATAGGGGAATAGGATAGGAAGTCATTTAATTATAATAAATGTATTAATAGTTTTTAGAAGTTATTAATTTTATTTTTACTACATTGTGCATTTTAGTTGCTTAGCGGGTTGTGGGTTTATAGGGGAATAGGGTGGGAGGTAATTTAATTATAATTAATTAATAATTTTATTAGTTAATATTTATGTATTTAATATATTTAATTATTAATTGTGGTAATTAATTCATTATTAATTATTTATTAATTGGTTGTTAATTATTATTAATTAATTGGTAATTATGTTAATTGTGTCATTTTTTTGGGAGCAGGTGGTGGGTTGATAGGGGAGAAGGGTGGGAAGTAATGTAACTATAATGAATTAATTTTTGTAAATATTATTTTTGTATGTAATATGTATTATTACTAATTGTGCTAATGCATGTATTATTAATTATTCATTCATTGGTTTTTAATTGTAATTAATTAATTGTGCCATTTTTTTAGGAGCGGGTTGTGGGTTGATAGGGGAGTAGGGTGAGAAAGTAATTTAATTGTAATAATTTTTTTACTATTTTTAATCTAATTATTTAATGTTGTTTTATAGCGTTAATTGTGTGAATTAATTTATTATTCATTGTTTTTATTTTGCTTGTTAATTGTTATAAATTAATTAATTAATTAATTGCTTGTTAATTAATTATGTTAATTGTGCCATGCTTTACAACATTGGTGGTGTCATTTATAGGAGGATATGGTGGGATGTAAATTATTTATAAATAATTAATTATTTTGTTAATTAATGCTAATTAATTATTTAAATATTGAATATGCTAATTGTGTAATCATTTTTATGTGTGGGTTGTGGGGTTTATAGTTGTAAATGTCAGTTAGATTTTTTTAATCAATTAATGATTTGTTGTTAATTGTTATTAATTTATTAATCAGAAAATCAAAGTAGGGGGAGAAGGAAGACGTGATCCTTTCAGCTTCCTTAGTTTCAATATCAAATAATCAAGAGAGAAGGATCACTTGTCCTGCATAACCAGGGTATGCAGGTTTCGTTCCAGCTAGTCTGAATTAAAAAACCCTCATGAACGCTTAGAGTTGGTCAATTTAGCGGTATATCTTGATTCTCCGCTGTTTTTAACACGTGTGTGCATAATCATAGGGTTTAGTGGTTATGCATCCTCAACCCAGAGGTTTTACCCTTGGTTAAAAACAGTAGTGATCAGTGACGTGAAAGTGTGAACTGAAAAGGTGAAATATCTCTTCCTGCCTGAGTAGTAATTTTATTCGTTCTGGATTTGAGATGTTAAAATAAAGTTGTGTGAATTAGAGTGATTAGGGCTCTCACACACTCAGTTTAGTGAATGTTGTAGGTCGACATGTTTCAGGCCTTAGTTGCCGGTTAGGTCAAGTGAGCTTTCTTCAGGACCAAAGTGCAGGGTGTGTAGAGACCTAGGGCGTCTCTATTAGTGTTGGGCAGATAAGAATTTCTTTGATTGCCTATTTACTGATGATAATGGAGACGATATGTTAATCATACTCCTTGAAGGTCGCCAGGTACCTGTAATGAGAAAGCATAGACTAGACAAGGGAGGTGGGGCGGGGATTGGGTTTTACACTGGACTAGTGAACTGGTAATGCTTACCAGGAACATCAAAACGCTCTTAAAGTGAAGCAACTAAAAAATGGCAATACTTTTCTCAAACACACACAAACCAATGGTCAAGGTCAAATCTCCCAAATCTGGGACATACATTTGTATGGCAAGATTCTTCTACTCATTCTATCGTATCGACATGCATTCGAAACTTGTCAGCCCATTAGGATATGATGTCACATAAGTTGTGAAGCAGTGTGTGCAACACAGTATCTAGTATATGCCCCTGATTTTAAGAATTATGTGCTGTCAACGCTCAAGGTGCCGGTATTTAGATAGTCAATATTCTTATGCGCTTGTTTGCCAAATATGCAACAAAAACGTACCTGCGTCGGGTGTTATTGTGCCTCATCGAGGTCCCAGTGGGTCAGGGAGGCCTACTAGAAAATACAATACAGTTTCAGAACCTTAATAGGTTTTTAAAGATACGTTACGATTTTGTAGCGGCGTCCGTGTTATCCTCGTCCTTCAAGTAGTAATATATATATTATTTTTTATATATGTATGTTTAATTTAAAAATGGTTAACATTAATAATTCTAAATATTTTTTTGTTATATGTAATATTTAATTTATTTTAAAGAATTATTTATACATTTTAAAAAAACTCTAGTTTTTACTTCAATATCTTTAACAACTATATTTTTTGAAAATATTTTCGTACTTACCGTTATGAAGATAGGATGTCGATATTTATGTCCCAATATTTTGGGAACAAAATATTTTGTCACTCGAAATGTTGTCACTGATTCATGAATGGCATGCAATATAGGGATTCCAAACCTTATCATTGTTAATAAATGATCCTAGGATGTAATTTTTAGTGACGTTTCAAATAGTGTGGCCTATGTGCGTGTGTCAGACAATCGCTCATATTTTATACATGACAGATGGATTATTATATTTTTTTTACTTTTTGGTATGTCCGGCGAAACTCCTCTCGGTTTTGTTTCTTGTGCTTCACCGCCGGAGTTTAGCACACCTATCACCTACAGGAGCAGGTCTATGTTTGCATCTGAGCACTGGCTGGACGAAGAAAAAGTTGGACTCTTTTAAAGTATGGGTATGTCTCTGACTTCAAAGTTTGTTTGCTGGTGCTAGATTTTGGTTCCATTGTGTGCTTCTCATGTGTTTTATAGTGTGTGTTCCTGAAAAGTTATTAATGCTTATCCCACGTTCTATTTTATTAAAAATCCTTGAGGAAAGCTGGTGGGATATTTTTATCTGTGAACTAGCATTGGTTAAATAATTCGACAGTCACTCATTGACACAGAGCTACACAACATTTGCAAGTGTGGATGGATTGAATTGGGTCACGCCAACTTCATATCAAAGAGAACAATGCTGGAAATACGGTGAAGAAAGTGAAAATGTTTAAACCATCTTAATACTGCATTCTTTGCTTCATCAGTGCAATGCAGCATATAAAGAGGCTTAAACAAGTCTTCTTTGTCCCACATCTGCATGCCACTTTCTCATGGAAATGAGTTGAAATATTACATTAGTTTGATGTTAATTCTGTTATCTACAAAGGACCAGGTGGCAATTTGGTTTCGAATACGGATATAAATGCAAACCTTAAACCTATATGAAGCCGAACGATTTGTACTACTTAAGAAATAACGCATCATTTTTGACCTTTAGAAACTGATATATTCCTCATGGTATGTTTGAATAGTAGATTTAACTTTGTGTTTGACTTCATTGTCAACCTAGCCATGTTCCTGCACGGAATTCCGCACATTTCATTTGAGTGCCATGCCCAGCCCTTGCCCATGTCTGAGCGAGTACTCGAGGGCTGGGTGAGATATGATACCCCAGGGAGTCGGGTATAATGCTGCTTTCAATAGCCAGCAATGATTAAACATGAACGGATACATTAAACGTCGGGGAATCGAGGCAGGCTCATTTAAAGAAAGAGCAGAATTAGATTTACAAAGGGCAGTGAAATGACAAAGGAGCACATTTGTTTGAGAGAGGGGTCTTTAAGGACGAAGATAGAGGAGATGAAAAGACTGCTGACATAGTAAAAAGAGTAAATGCAAAGATATTGCACTTAGTTATGTATGTGATTGGATGAGACGCCAATTTAAGATAAAAACTGTTTAATATAATGCCTGATTTTCATATGGCTGGGTCCAAACTGGGGTGGTAGTATGAGCAAAAGAGCAATAGATTTAACCCAGATCTCTTGACTTGGGTTGAATGTTTGATTAATTCAGCATTCCGTCCGTTATTTGTTGCTGCAGCACTTTTCACCCATAGTGGGATGGATATGCCCAGACGTGGGTCCCTTGGTCACGGTGCCACTAGATTGCAGCTAACTTGGCTGATGAGGGGTATTACCCCTGAAACGTGGCTCGGGATGTTTGATTCTGGCCAAGGGAGGACCCGGCTTGGCAGTTCGGCCTGGACTGCTCCCACGAGGAGCAGGGTCAAGAGTGATTTGCATATGGCTGGGTCCACATTGGGGCAGCATATTGAGCCAAATAATGATGGATTAAACCCAGATCTCTTGACTAGGGGTGAATGTTTGATTCATTTAGCATTCCGTCCATCATTTGTTGCGGTTGTTCTTGCTTATCTTCATGGTTATATTTGGTAGTTTTAGTTCAATAATCAGGAGTTGAGATTTTGGTCAATCTTTGTTACTTCGTTTTACCTGTGTAAATAGAAGTTCACGTACTCGTCTCCTGCGTTGGGCCTTTATGCACACTGATGAGCAGTATGTTTAAAGGATGAAGCTGCTATGGAAATATAATTCCCGTCCCTTCTGCATATATATTATTTGCTGCTCTATACAAGCAATGCCTTCAACACTCATCCTCTGCCACAGCCAAGCTTGGGCACTTCTAGACGTTATGAGTTCAATATCCTGCATAGCGTGACAGTATAGAAATTGTGCTTACGAAAGCTTTTTGCCAAATCTGAGAAAAAAAGTAACTTGAAAGGTGGGATGGGAAGAGATAGGGATAAAGATATTGATAAAGAGAGAAAGAGCAAGAGAGAGAGTTAAAGTAATGATAGTAGGAATACTGTTTGTGAGAACGCAGATTCTGAGCTGCAAACCCCCCACTTTTTCCCTTTATATTTCCTGAGTTTTGTCCCTCTATTGTGCTTTCCCATATGGAGTGTTACTCACAATAAACTTATGTGCTGAGCCATATCCACCAGTGCCCACCATTTAAAATAGGGTCTGCTGCCGAGCTGCTGGGTAACATGCTCTTGGGTTCTATAGTTAAGAGCACACATGCACACACTACACATATGTGCACACTTCGCATGGAAGACTGTATGACTCAGCTTAGTATCTGTGCGCAGGTAGTAGCGCTGAGAGAAGACCCATATTATATTTGTTATGACCTGCTAAGGTCTCTTATAATTCAATTGTGTAACCCCAAAGAAATACTCCCTTTCTTCTTAGCTGAAGTGTGAACTATGTAGTGTCTCTAAACTTAGGGTAAAATATGTTACATTGATTGGCAGCACATACAAAGGTAAATTATTTGTCATGTCCTATGTCTGGATCACAAATGCACATATAGAGTTATTTTCCCTCAAGGTGCACCTGCGTATGTCATTTTGAAATTAAATAAAGTTCCCTGAGCCAGCATGGCTGAGTTTCATTATTTGAGCACCCGTGATAGGCCAAGTTAATTACTTTGCAGGCTAGCTGGCAATTCAAGGCTCATCCCTTAGAAATAGGGTGATTCTGAAACTCGAGTCTAAAAGTAGATTTGTTTCTCCTCATTGAGAACTGTCAAGATGTCCTCACCGTGGGCAGCGAGAGCGCAGCTAGACTTCTGACTCCTCTTCATGAGATGGGTTTTCAATAAGGCCTGGACTAGAGATACCAGACCTGAGTGTCCAGAACTTGGCTCCCACAGAGAAATCCCTCACCGTGCTGCTGCTCCGTGCTGCTCTAAGCTGCATTTGGAATCATCTGAGGAGATTGTGCATGAGGGTTAGGCAGCTGGGGCTGATTTTTGGAAGTCTCAGGGAGGGAGGGGAAGACGTATCTCTGGATAGGGACTGTGAACATACATTTTCAGCAGCATAATTTTAGGTAATTTCAGTTTTTTCACATTATGGTTATAACGCAAATTGCCTCAGATTACACTATCATAGTATGGTGTGTAATTAAGAATTTGTCAAGGTGAAATCCTTATAGCTGGAGCACAGGTACCACTTTAATTAACCAGATGTGATTGACTATTATCACTGATAATGTGGTGCTGATTTCAGGGTACTTTGTATAATTTCCACAAATGATTTTTTGGTGAATTTCCCCTTAACAAGGACTAACACATTTTAGGGCTTTTCTCCAACTCTTATGTTTAGCCCTGGGCGAGGGTAGAATGTTTTAGAAGATAAGAACCACAGAACAGGAAAGACATGGGTCAGCTCCTGATAAACCCTTGTCTGGACTGCGGAGGACCCACTCTGAACTTCTACCATTTATTTTTTTTCACCCTGCCTCCAGAGCTAGTGACACTTCCTGTCCACTTCCCTCTTGTGGACAGTAGAGGGTGGGTGTGCTGGGGATCCTGAAAGCAAAAGGTTCCTTTGGACTTCTGTTGACCACTCCTGGCCATAGGTGGCAATGAGGGGATGCCCAAGCCTACAGCTGGCCTCACATAAAAGCAGGATGTTGGCCTTAGTGCTTGGGGAATGCAGCCAGAGCGAGTGGTCTGCCATGAGAACCATAGGATGCTTTTGCAGGGACGCCACTGCCAGGAGACTATCAAGTGGCTAGAGGAGAAGGGTAGGCCGGATCCCCACAGTACGCTGCTGCTAATCATGATGGGTTAAGTGTTAAAAGAGCTAATGAGTTCTTCTTTTGAGAGTTTATGGTGCAGGCCCCAATACACCCAACGTGAAAGACCCTGGTTGACACAGTTGAAGCCCAGAACATTCTGATTGCACTGGGAACCTCTGTATCACATGCCTTTGAGTTTCAACTATAACAATATTAGAAAAGTTAAAAAAAGCCATTTGCCAGCAGATAGTTTTACACTAGTAACTTCTCCCATATTGTAATATTCATGTCCTCAAACAACACTTTACAGGTGACACCAGTTTCATAAATGATGGCATCATAAATTATTTCACCAATCATATCATCAATTATATCGCTGATGAAATAGAAAAGCAAAGATAACCATTACTCGTTTTCAGTTTTGTACACCACAGTTATAGAATTTAACAGTTTCAAATGTATTCTCTGTTACTGGTCATAATATGTAGGAGAAATGTAAAATAGAAGAGTAAAAATAAGTCAAATTAGTTGCCAGGGCATGAGGAAGCAAGTCAGCATTTGTTAGACTGACAGTGCCTCTTTTTAAAGAGAAATATTAGCCACAGAGGAGTTAAGTGAGCCAGTTAGTACACTGAGGGGCAGATTTACAAGGAACTCACGCATCTGCATAAATGCGTAAGTTTCCTTGTGTTACCTTCAAATGTCCTTGCGCAACCATGGATGCGCTGTATTTACAATACAGTGCACCATGGTGCAAGGAATTAGAGATGCGTCAGAAATTCTGACGCATCTGTGAGACGCATAGTTGGGGTTTGTCCCAAAAGTGATGCAACTCCAGCAATGCGCCAGAAAACATAGTCAGGTCCCATGAAAAGCGACGCATTGTTGGGGTTTGTCACAAAAGTGATGCAACTCCAGCAATGCGCCAGAAAACATAGGCAGGTCCCATGAAAAATTCCCTGCGTGAATCCTTATGCCTGGTCTGAGCAGGTGTAGGGATTTTGACGCAGTGAAGGCGTAGATTGACGCTGTGAAATCTTGTAAATTTCACTGCGCCAGTTCTACGTAGTTTTTTGCATGAGAACGCCTATCCTGCATACATTATACCTTGGGCAGTTATATTGTGATGCAGGGATTTACAACATGAACTCATCTCCCTAGATGCGTCACGTTGTAAATGGGCCGCAACTTTTATGCCGCTGCTGTGTCACAAAAGTGACGCAACTGTGGCGCAAAAGTGTTGCAAGGGGCTTGTAAATCTGCCCCTTACTTTCATAATTGTTCAGGTTTTATGACATGAGCATAGTCTATGTAAATACTTCCAACAAATTTAGGTGTATCACATTTTTCCTATAATTATCTTGAGGCACTATATTGCTCACTCTTTACTGGGACCTACAACCCCTATGGGTGTTACTTTGGCCACCTAGTTTGTGGGGCTTATTTACAAGCCCCTTGCACCACTGGTGCTTCATTTTTAATATGGGAAATAAGCCCCATTATATGGTACATTGTGCCTAGGTTGGCAAGATAAGTATATTTCTGTATAGGAAACCTGCTCTCTCTTTCAAAAACCAAAGCGGATTGCTTTTCTGAATGGGAGCAGCATGTTAGCAGCTCCCCATGCACAAAAGCAATGCCGGCTCCCTCAGGATGGGGGGAGCTGGCAGGGACCGTTGGGGGCTTGGGGACCCCCCCATGGTCCCCAATGGAGTGGGCCAGCCCTGGGGATCGGGTCCACGGGGCTACACGTGGCCCGGGAGTGGGGCCACGCGGCCCCCCCCCCCCAAAAAAAATTATAAAATTACCTGCACCGGGGGATGGGGTCCCTGGGGCTGAAAGTGGCCAACGGAGGGGGGGAAAGCAGCCCCCTTCCTAATTAAAAAAAATATTTTAAAAAGGCCCATGCCCCGGGGGATGGGGTCCCCGGGGCAGACTATGGCCTTGGGAGGGGCCCCCTTCCTGATTTAAAAAAATAAAATCAAATTGGGAACAGACCCTGGGCCAAAAAAAAAGAAAGAAATGGGGGGCTACGCAGACCCCCTTCTTAAAAGTAAATTTAAAAATGGGATCAGGAGGAGGCCACGCCCCCTCATTGTACCTCTCTGCAAACGCGCACCTTGGCGCGTTTGCAGTGGGGGAGATCATTCCCCTTGCATACTGGGGGTCCCTGGGGGCCCAGTAGCCTACCAGGAGCGTCCAGTATGCGCCAGGGGGCCCCGAACACCTCTCTGCAATGCAGCCTCTTGGAGGTACCTTGTGGGCTAGTTGGCCCCCAGGGACTCTCAGTATGCAAGGGGAATTAGTTTCCCTCTTTAAACGCTCTAGGGGGCTGCGTTGTAGAGAGGTGTACAAAGAGGCGTAGCCTTAGAACACCTCTCTGCAACGCAGCCCACTGGGGCATACTGGAGGTACCGGGAGGGCTAGTTGGACCCCAGGGACCCCCTAGTATGCAAGGGGAATTAGTTCCCCCTCTGCAAATGCACCAGGGGTCTGCATTGCAAAGAGGTGAAAAAAAGGCGTGGCCTCATTACATCTCCCTGCAATGCAGCTAACTGGTGCGTTTGCAGAGGGGGAACTAATTCCCCTTGAATTCTGTGGGTCCGTGGGGGCCAACTAGCCAAGCATGAACATCCAGTATGCGCCAGGGGCTGCGTTGCAGAGTGTTGTAAAAAGGGGTGTGGCCTCATTACACCTCTCTGAAACCCAGTCCCCTGGCGCATACTGGAGGTACCTGGGGGGCTAGTTGGACCACAGGGGACCTCAGAAATGAAGAGGAATTAATTCCCTAACTTAAAACGCGCCACAGGGCTTGTTTGCACACTGGTGAAGGTAGGGTGCAGGGCTTGAGGTGATGTGTGTGCAAACACGCCCTGTGGCGTGTTTTAAGTTGGGGAATTAATTCCTCTTCAATCCAGAGGTCCCCTAGGGGGCAACTATCCCACCAGGTACGTCCTGTAAGCGCCACGGAGCTGCGTTGCAGGGTGTTGTAAAAGGGTGCATGGCCTCTGAACACCTCTCTGCAAAGCAGCTCCCTGGTGCATACTGAAGTTACCTGGTGGGCTAGTTGGCCCACAGGGAACCTCAGAAATGAAGAGGAATTAATTCCTCAACTTACAACGCGCCACAGGGCGAGGGTGCACACATGTCACCTCAGGCACCGCTCCCTTCCTTCAGCATTGTGCAAATATTCCCCTAAAATCAGCCGAACTACGAATTCCAATTTACTTACCTATTATTAGGAGTGACCTCAGTTCTGCAACTTTGAGCACAGTACTGATCCTGAAAAATAATTTTAATCGTACTTACCAGTTACTTGAATTTCCTTCCATAGGAATCCATTGTGTGGTTTTCACCAGAAAAGTTTCTAAGTGTGAAGTTTTGGAACTTTAAAAAAATTCCTAACAAATCAACCGAACTACGAATTCCAATTTACTCACCTGTTATCAGGAGAGAACCCAGAGCTGCATCTTTTAGCACAGCACTGACCCTGAAAAGTAATTCTAACCGTATTTACCAGTAACTTGTATTTCCGTCCATAGGAATCCATTGTGTTATTTTCACCAGAAAAGTTTCTAAGTGTGGAGTTTTGGAACTTTAAAATATTCCTATAAAATCAGCAGAACTACAAATTCCGATTTACTCACCTGTTATCAGGAGTGACCTCAGTGCTGCAACTTTAAGCCGAGTACTGATCCTGAAAAGTAATTTTAACCGTACTTACCAGGTACTTGAATTTCCTTCCATAGGAATCCATTGTGTGGTTTTTACCAGAAAAGTTTCTAAGTGTGGAGCTTTGGAACTTTAAAATATTCCTATAAAATCAGCAGAACTAAGAATTCCGATTTACTCACCTGTTATCAGGAGTGACCTCAGTGCTGCAACTTTAAGCCGAGTACTGATCCTGAAAAGTAATTTTAACCGTGCTTACCAGTTAGTTGAATTTTCTTCTATAGGAATCCATTGTGTGGTTTTTACCAGAAAAGTTTCTAAGTGTGGAGTTTTGGAATTTACAAATATTCTTAAAAAAATCAGCATAACTACAAATTCAAATTTACTCACCTGTTATCAGGAGTGACCTCAGTGCTGCTTCTTTTAGCCTAACACTGATCCTGAAAAGTAATTCTAACCATACTTACAATAACTTGGATTTTCTTCCATAGGCTAACATTGACTGGTTTCACTTGGAAATTCTTCTAAGTGTGGAGTTTTGGAACTTTAAAAAATTCCTCTACAATCAGCCGAATTACAAATTCCGATTTACTTAACTGTTATAAGGAGAGACCTCAGTGCTGCATCTTTCAGCCCACTACTGATCCTGAAAAGTAATTCTAACCATACTTACAGTAACTTGAATTTCTTTCCATAGGCTAACATTGACTGGTTTTACTTGGAAATTCTTTGAAGTGTGGAGTTTTGGAACTTTAAAAAGTTCCTCTAAAATCAGCCGAAGTACGAATTCCGATTTACTCACCTGTTATCAGGTGAGACGTCAGTGCTGCATCTTTTTGCCCACTGCTGATCCTGAAAAATTAATTCTAACCATACTTACAGTAACTTGAATTACCTTACATAGGCTAACATTGACTGGTTTCACTTGGAAATTCTTCTAAGTGTAGAGTTTCGGAACTTTAAAAAGTTCCTCCAAAATCAGCCGAACTTCGAATTCCGATTTACTCACCTGTTATCAGGAGAGACCTCAGTGCTGTATCGTTCAGCCCACTACTGATCCTAAAATGTAATTTTAACTGTACTTACCAGTAACTTGAATTTCCTTTCATAGGATATCATTACCTGCTATATAAAATATATATAAATTAAAAAATATATAAAATAAAACCAATAAATATTACAATTTCCTTTAACCCCTTCCATGCTCCCCAGTGGATCCCTGCTTGGGGTTCGCCCCAGGAGGGCGATCCCCAAGCAGGGATCCACCCACTAGACACCAGGGAAGGGGGAGCGGTCCCTTGGGCAAGGGCCTTCTCTCCCCCCATAAATAAATGTACAGTATTTAGTCTTCCTGCCCTCCCTGGGAGGCAGATGGGGCAATAGCCCCCCTATCTGCCCCCCGGGGGGGGCAGAAAGACCACTATACACTAGGGAATTATTTTGGGGCACTTGTTTTAGGGTGGGGGCTGCCCAAAATGGGTGCGCCAATTCCCCCACCCCCCTGACACCATTACAGCCTTTCTGTCCCTCCTGGGGGGCAAATGGGAGCAGTAGTCCCCAATTTTCACCGCCGGGGGGGGGGGGGGTGGGAGGGGCAGAAAGCACACTATGCACCAGGGATTTTTTCTGTGCACTTTATTTTAGGGTGGGGGCTGCCAAAAACTGGCACGCCAATGCCCCCACCCCCCCACCACCATTATAGACATTCTGACATTCTGCCCCCCCTGGGGGACAGATGGGGGCAGTAGCCCCTAATCTAACCCCCCGGGGGGGCAGAAAGCGGACTATGCACCAGGGATTTTTTTGTGTGCACTTGTTTGTTAGGGTGGGGGCTGCTCGAAACAGGCATGCCAATGCCCCCACCCTGCCACCATTACAGACTTTCTGCCCCCCCCTGGGGGACAAATGGGGGCAGTAGCCCCCAATTTGCCCCCCCCCAGGGGGGGGCAGAAAGCCCACTAAGCACCAGGGATTTTGTTGTGTGCAATTTTTTGTTTTAGGGTGGGGCCTACCCGAAACGGGCAAGCCAATGCCCCCACCCCCACCACCATTACAGACTTTCTGGCCCCCGGAGGGCAGATGGAGGCAGTAGCCCGCAATCTGCACCCTCGGAGGGGCAAAAAGCCCACTAGACGCCAGGGATATTTTGGGGCAAATCTGAAATAGGGGGGGGCTGCCCAAAATAGGCATGCCAATGCCCCTACCCCTCCCCCACAAAAATTACAGCCTTTTTGCCCCCTGAGGGGGCAGATGGGGGGATTAGCACCCAATCTGCCCACAGGGGGGGCGGGGGCAAAAAGGCCAGTAGAGGTCAGGGATTTTTTGGGCAAATGTTAATTAGGGTGGGGGAATTATCATGCCCGTTTTGAGCAGCCCCCACCCTAATCAAAATTTGCCCCAAAATCTCCCTGGGGTCTAGTGGACTTTCTGCCCACCCTGGGGGGCAGTTGGGGGCATTAGCCCCCAATCTGCCCTGCCAGGGGGGCAAAAAGCCCACTAGACGCTAGGGATTTTTTGAGGGGGCAAATATGAAATAGTGTGTGGCTGCCCAAAACGGGCATGCCCATGCCCCCACCCCTTCCTGCAACAATTACAGCCTTCCTGCCCCCCCTGGGGGGCAGATGGGGCACTAGCCCCCAATCTGCACCCCCAGGGGGGCAAAAAAGCCCACTAGACACCAGGGATTTTTTGGGCAAATTTTTATTAAGTTGGGGGCATTGGCATGCCCTTTTTGGGCAGACTCCACCCTAATTAAAATTTGCCCAAAAAACTCCCTGGTGTCTAGTGGACTTTCTGACCCCCCTGGGGGGAATATGGGGGCATTACCCCCCAATCTGCCAATCTGCTTGCCTATTTGAAAACCACAAGCTTTTGCAAGGGGGGTTAACTGGGTTTTTGGCCCCATGCTAGACGGCCATCTAGGGAAACTTACCAAACCCACACATTTCTACAAAGTAGACACCCAGGGGCTTTTAAGGAGCTATGGCTTGCGTGGATCCCCCAAAGTTCTCTTACCCAGAATCCCTTGCAAACCTCATTTTTTGCTGAAAAAAATCGTTTATTTCACACATTTTTGTGTGGGAATGCGTGGCACTACTGGGCTCACACAAATTTCCTCCCACCCAGTGTTCCCCCAGGTCTCTCAATAAAAATGGTACCTCACTTGCGTGGGTGGCTCAAGGACCCGCGACAGGCAAGGGCCCCAAACCTAAGGAGGCGACATCAAAATAACTGTAGCAGGGATTCCGTTCTCTTACAGAACTGTGCATAGAGATCAGGAACCTCAGTGAATTAGGGTGACTCAAAACTCACCTCAGTATCCAAAATCCCCTTACCGAGCTAGCTACAGTGTCTCATTGGTCATAACAAACTACCAATGACTTAGACAAACCAGAACATGAACTTATATTACCTCAGGTATCGTGGAACACATGAACACTCTTTCGCTCTATAATCATTTCAAACCAGAACGGGGAGTAAAAGAAGACACGTGCAATTTTGAAATGTTTATTACTCAATGCAAGGTTCTCAAACGCAGTATCTTATATAATACCAGAATACATATTATAAAAATCAGAGTTATCAGCATAGTCACTAATCCGAGGGGCGTGGCTTGGGCGCCGATGGCGATGGTCGCCTGAGAGCTCGGCTCCGGGACTAAGCCCGAAATTATCCTGAACATCGGAGGCTGAGGGGCGCCCCAGACCCCGCATTCGGTTGAGCGAGGCGACGACACCCTGCCGGGGGCCTTGGTGGAGTTTGGACGGGGGTGGCTTCGAAGAAATGCCGAAGTTTGCGGAGTTGCGGAGTGCGACCCAACATGGCGCCCGGACCCCTTTGTCCCCTTGATCGAAACGACGGAGTTGAAGAGGGCTCGCGGATGTCGACTGGCACCCGGCTTCACCATCCTCAGTTGTTTTAGACATTGGACATTGGCAGGCTCGGACCTTCTACAACGGGTTCATACTCGATTAGACGACCGGGCGGGTGCCCACGCACTAGAGGGCACCGGGCGCGGGTGCCCTCTGTTCCAGGCGGTGGTCTGCACCGCGACTCCGCAACTAGCTACGATTTCCTGGCCAGCCCAACTACATGGGTGGCGCGACACTCTGGCGCCACAGATCAACCGAGGGAGTTGGTGGCCCTCGCCCCGGAGCTATAGTGGGTGAACGGGCCTGCCCGACTCGGCGACGGTTGTCTCCGCCCCCTTATCGGTGCCCTCGGACGCCGTGGCGGTGGCGTGAGCCGAAGCGGCGGAGTCTCCACAGGCTCTGGAGAAGGAGATCGCCCATACCCGACTTGAGAACGAACTCCCGGGAAGGTCGTGCTGGACACCTGTACACGGAGACGCCTACTCCGGGACCCTCACGGAGAGCCCCTGGCAGCATGGGGAAACCTAAAGGAGCCAAGGGATCCAGCCAGACCACCTCAGACTCTGAAGCCCAGGACAAGGAAGAGCATGGAGACCCTAAAAGACCTGGTGGCGCACCACTCCAGCAACAATTCGACCGTGTACTGGAAGCGATAGAGGCAACTCGGTCGGCCCTCCAACAGGACATTGCCCAGGTAGCGACGGGCCTGGGCCTCCTTAGGGCAGACCATGGTAAACTCTCAGACCGGGTCAAGGAGGTGGAGGGCACGGTGAAGACTTTAGAACCGGCGCAGAGAACCCTGGCTGCGACGATAAAGGATGCCATGTCCCGAATTGAGACCCTCGAACGGAGGGCGGAGGATGCGGAAGGCCGCAACAGGAGGAATAACATTCGGGTGGTGGGCCTGCCGGAAAAAATCGAGGATGGCGATATGGTGCGATACTTGGAGACCTGGCTCCGAGACACGGTGGTCCCGGAGGGCCTGTCCTCCTTTTACACTCTAGAACGGGCCCACAGAGTCCCAGCACGGCCCCCACAGCAGGGACGAGCCCCAAGGCCAGTGGTGGCGCGGTTGCTACATTTCCGGGACAGAGACCTGATCCTAAATGCCGCCAGGCACAATGGCCCGTTCCAGGTTGCAAACAGTCAGGTGAATATCTTCCCTGACTACACCTACGAGACGCAGCGCAAGCGGTTCTCCTTCCTGGCGGTTAAGCGTGAACTCAGGAGTGAGGGCATCCAATATTCACTCCTATTTCCCGCAAGGCTCCGCGTCATTGTCGACGACAAAACCCAGTTCTTCGACACCCCAGAGGAGGTCTGTGACTGGCTCGAACTGTACCGGACAGGGAAAGATGGTTATAGCGCCTCGACTCATCAGGCGGAGGAGCCGGAACAAAGGAGGCGATCTAAGAGGGTCAGGAACCGCCGCGGCCGCACGGGAGGGCCCTCGACTGCGGAGACATCATCGGAGCGGAGGGGAGTGTTGGAAGTTCTGTCGGAACTGTCGGGAGCAAGAGGCGAAGTCATCGAGGAGGAGGAAGAAAACCCGGGTGCTCAGGGGGCACCATCGGACTCGGAAGATTCAGTGGCAGACAGTACCCATACACCGGTGATCACACCGAAATCGGTGGAGGACCTTTTGGACGGACAAGGGTAACGGGTTATGCTGCCTTGTTTTGGGTGGGGGCCGGGCAGGGGGGAGGCGGTTGCCGTTCTTTATTGTTGACAACGAAGGAGGGAGGGTTAGGGGGCTTCTGCTCTTGCCCCGGAAGGTTTTGACACCGGAGGGGGCTTACTATAGTCCTGGTAGCCTGGGCGACGAGGGCCCACTGCCTCCGCTCAGCCCGCACCTGGCCCATAAGGCCTTCCTACGGTGGCGACCGTAGGACTAGTGGGGATTTTGGGGTTGATCTCCGTAGAGGTTTGGATGGGATCTAGATGGTGCAGTTTGGGTCCTGTTCTGGGGTGGTTGGGGGGGGGCTTTGTTGGTTTTTGGGTGGTTTGGTTCTGGTTGGGGAAAATGGCCGCCGTCAGCGCTGGGAGGATTGATGCTTTTTCTTTGTGGGGACCCGAACGGGGAGACTGTGCAAGAACACTCTGGGACAATGGCTGATGTTGCTAACTTGAAATGTATTACTTGGAACGTGAGGGGGCTTCACACTATGTCCAGGCGTCACAAGGTCCATGCTTATTTAGTGCGTAGGGGAGTGCAAATGGCGCTGCTGCAGGAAACGCATCTGAACAAGGCGGAAGGGGCGGCGCTTCAGCGTAGGTGGCGAGGGCAGGTCTTTTCCACGGCGTACTCTGCTTATGCCAGGGGGGCGCTAATATGGATTAGGGCAGGAGTCCCCTTCCAGGTCACGAGGACAGTGTTGGACCCAGAGGGGCGTTTCGTGGCCATCTCAGGCTCGCTAGGAGGGAGGGACCTGAACGTTTGCTGTGTGTATGCTCCTAATGTGGACCAGACTGCCTTCCTTTCCAGGTTATCGGGCTTGCTGGCCCACTTTTTCGCCGGGCCCCTCCTGCTGGGGGGAGACTTTAACTCCGTAGTGGATGTAGACATAGACCGCTCGCATCCCCCGCTCCCCGATTCCCCGGTCCGGCGGACGGCTAAGGGTCGTCAAGATTGGCAGACCCGCTGGGGTTTGACGGACATTTGGAGGGCGCATCACCCCGCGTCTAGAGATTATTCATACTTTTCGAGCCTTCATGAGCTGCATGTCAGACTAGATAGCTTTCTTGGTTCGTCCGAATTAGTTTCGGCAGCGGTCCGATCGGAGTACTTATCGCGGACCATCTCGGACCATAACCCCCTCCTACTGGACATTCGCTGGTTCCCTGGGACGCCGGCAGTACCCACCTGGAAGATGCGCCCCGAGATCCTCGAGGACAGTGTCTTCAAGGCGGACCTAGGGGAGAGAATCACGGATTATTTTGCGTCCAACGGCGGCTCCGCGAGTACTAGGGCGTTCGAATGGGACGCTTTCAAGGTGGTGGTGAGGGGCTACTGTATCTCTAAGAAGGTGGGCATGCGGCGTGTTATCCTGGCTGACTTAGACACAGCGGACCGAGCACTCCGCGAGCTCGAAATTAGCCGCCCCGGACACCCGGAATTGCAAACACAAACGGTAGAGGCGAGGGAGAAGGTAGCGGTGGAGGTCGAACGGCTCCGCTGTTTCGATTATAAGGCCTATACGGTCCGGTCTATTGCGGAGGGCGACAGGTCGAGCGCGTTACTGGCGTGGTTGGCCAACCCTACGCGCCAGTCCCAAACGACGACAAACATGCGTAGGGCGGATGGGACCGAGGTGTGCACCCAACCGGAGATTCTTAGTTGCTTCCGGCATTACTACGAAAGTTTATACCGCAGTCGCTCCGCACGTGACCCAGACCGGCTTGATAACTATCTTAGCCCACTGGAACTCCGCACAGTAGGTCAGAAAGTGGCGGAAACCCTGGGTTCTGACATCGACTTGGGGGAGATCCGCGGGGCCATCAAACGGATGGCGAGGAACAAGACCCCGGGCCTAGATGGCCTTCCGGTGGAGTTCTATGCAGCTTACGCTGACCTCTTGGCCCCTCGATTACTGGTGGTCTACAGGGAGGCGAAGAGGTTGGGTCGTCTCCCTGGCTCGATGTGTGAGGCGTTGGTGGTCCCTCTCCTCAAACCAGGCCGAGACTCGTCTGACCCGGGGTCCTACCGTCCCCTTTCAATGCTGACGGTGGACTACAAAATATTGAGCAGCATCTTGGCCTCGAGGCTGTTGGGACATATGAGTTCCCTAGTGCATGAAGACCAAGCCGGTTTCATCCCACGGCGGAATACGACTATGAACATCCGAAGGTTGTTCCGCTTGCTTGGGGAACCATTCGTGGATGCCCCGTCCCCGGTAGTCTTGTCGGTGGACCTGGAGAAGGCTTTTGATAGCCTGGAGTGGGACTACCTATGCACGGTATTACGGAAATTCGGCCTCGGGGAGGGATTTGTCAAATGGACAGCAGTCCTCTACGCTTCCGCTTCGGCCAGGGTTAGATCGGGCCCTTTGATTTCATCGCGATATCCGGTGGAGCGTGGCACGCGGCAGGGGTGCTCCTTATCCCCGCTTCTTTTTGCACTAGCGGTGGAGCCACTAGCGATGCATCTTCGCTCGGGAGCCCACTATACGGGCTTATGGACAGCGGCGGGCCCGCATTACGTCTCGCTCTATGCGGACGACCTGTTGCTCTTCCTGGAGGATCCGGTCGACACGTTGCGGGGAGCGGAATTAGCGCTAACGGAGTTCGGAGCGGTCTCAGGCCTCCGAGTGAATTGGTCTAAGACCTGCCTCTTCCCGATGCGTAGGGGTACCCCCACTCCTGCGCTAAGTAAGGAGATCAGATGGGAGCCCGACTGCTTTAAATACCTTGGGGTATTTGTGTACCACGACCAACCCGACCTCCTAGATGGAAACATTGCCCGTTGCATACGAGCACTCCGAGGTAGCATGGACTTTTGGGCCACGCTGCCACTCTCCGTGGCGGGACGCATCACCCTGCTCAAAATGGTGGCGCTCCCCCGACTATTGTATTACTTTCGGACTTTGCCGATCTGGGTCCCACCGGCCACGTTTCGTCGCTTGCGTTCTATGGTGGTCGGGTTCCTTTGGGGAACGGGCCGGCGGCGGGTGGCCCTCAATACCCTGATGAGGCCGAAGGACGAGGGGGGGCTCGCTGTGCCGGACTTCGAGAAGTATTACCTAGCGGCGCAGCTCCAGACCTACACCCAGGAGATAGCCAGGGAATTCAGAGGCCCGGAGGACGGTAGAGGGACGGGTATGGCCAGGCATATCCTCTCCTTTATCGCGCTGCCACAGCGCTTAGTCCTACGGGACCTGTCGATGGAGGAGCGGACTATCCGACTCTGTTGGAATCGGGCTCATAACAGAGGTCGCCTACGGACGCCATATGCGCCTGAAATACCATTGGGGATGCTGACGGCCCTCCCCCACGGAGGAGATTGGTCACGACTGGCGGACTGGGAGGATTCCGGTTTACAGCTCGTCGGAGACCTGTACGAGGACGGAGCGCTCCTGTCCTTTCAGGATCTCATTGACCGCTTTGGGATCCCCCGGGGCGACTTTCTGCTGCACTCGGCCATTGTGCGAGCGATCCAGGCGCACTGGCAAAACGGGCTAGAGGAACCTCAATTGTCTCAGGTGTGCCAGTACGTAATGATGTCGGCGGGCACGGTGAAGGCGGTCACTTGCCTCTACGGCAGGTTGATTGCCGAGGGGTTGGTTCCTCTCGCCACACTGAAGTCCCGCTGGGAAGAGGACATTGGTAGGGAGATCCCGGAGACGACCTGGTCCCAGCTGGTGAGGCGTGCCTGGAAGGGTACACGTAGCGCCCGTTTCCAACTGGTCCACTATTATGTTCTCCATAGAGCGTACCTGACCCCGGTAAAGATCAGGCGGTATTTTGCCACGGCTTCGGCGGAATGCCCTAGGTGCCCGGCTCAGGAGGCGGACCTCCTACACATGCTATGGGCCTGTCCAGGACTGACGTCCTACTGGCAGGAGGTGGCGACGACTTTGGAAGAGGTGACGGGGAGGCACTTATCATTCGATGTGGCGGTAGGGCTCTTGCACTGGTTCCCCCATACCCCCCGGAATAAAATCACCAGTAAATTTATCGACCTGGGGCTCCTACTTGCTAAGCGAGAGGTGACCAGGAACTGGAAGGCACGAGCTGGTCCTACAGGCAGCAGATGGCACAGTGAGCTTTTGAAATGGGCGGCGGGTGAGAGCGCGCTGCGATATCAGTTGGCTTGGAGGCAGGGCAATGAGAAGGCGCAGGAGGCCGCGTTAGATTGGGAAACGCTGGTGCAGGCCCTCAGAGATTATTGTACCCCCAGCGACTCCGAAAGTGAAGAAGCAACTCGACCCGAGTCCCGTTAAACATTAGCATTGACAGCACTATTACCTTCCCCGTGGGTCAAGCAGTGGATCCTATGTTGATGAGCTCCCTGGCGCTGATGGTGGGGGGGGGGGAGGGGGGGGTTTCACAGTAACTGGGAATTTTGAGGGGGGGGTTTCTTTTTGGGGTTTTGGGTTTGTTTAGAAAAGCAGATGACGGACAGTGTGTTATCCGGACCAGCTCCAGCATCCTACTGACCCCAGCTGCATTTGCCGCCCAACCCCAGGGATATGGGCTGATTGGCTGTATAGCAACGTTATGGAAGGGGGTCGGTGGGCTATACCTTGTATAAGTTGTTTATAATACGATACTGGTCGCTACTGTATTGTTTTACTGATTCCTGCAATAAAAATATATTTAAAAAAAAAAAAAAAAAAATAGTCACTAATCCATAATAAGCAAACGGTGATAGCATATTATAATGCAAAAATCAATAGAAATTGTATCACCTATATTTCGCGCTCCCTATTTAGCATACTATATTATATCTAAGAAGGTCTCATTGGAGTTTTAGCAGGGCGGGCCCATACCTCTAAATGTCAGGAGGAGAGGATCACATCATCTGCTACCAGCTCTCTGCATGCGAAGCACCATCAAGTGTGTTTTTGCATTCCCAGTAACTCTATCTTAAACCCGCTTAGAGCCCAATGTTGGCAGCAACTGTATTTGTGTTATGTCTAGTGGTGCGAGGATCAGAGCTCCCAGCAACCTTGTGTTAGGTTATTCTTAGAGGGTTCAGCACTCACTGTTCAGATAGTGTACCAAGCACGACAGATATCAGAGCAATAACATATTATTCTCAAATAAATCACATCTTTCGTCTAGGTTGAAAGCTACAATAACAATTATGTGTCGTGTGCAAACTGAAGCCAAAGGAAATTATGTTGTTTAAACATTTAATAAACTCGTGCTAACTTAACACAGTATATAGAAAAGCAGCATCTATATGACACCCCCCCCCCCAATGATCCGAGGACGGTCAAAAAAAAAACATAAGCCAATAATTAAATAGAGGCATAACATGAAAGCGGAGTTCACTAATATTGAGCCAAGCCAAAAGTGTATATAAGATGTATATAAAAATATGTACGAATGCCTATAGTGGCCAAAAAAAAATGAAATAACAAGTCTTGAACTCGAGGCCAAATATAAAATCATAGGCCTAAATCATATAGAGTCGAATGTTCGTAAGAAAAAGGTACCATTCAGAATTACTAAAAAGTCACGTGCCATTATAATGAAAGTCTCCAAAGCAATTCATGGGTGGATAGAATATGCAAAATAGGTAGCAACAGCTTCCAACATGAAATCACTGTCATCATCCGAAAACAGTTCAGCCATCCAATTAAGCAATGGGAAAGAACATACATGCTCCTCCAGCACCGGACCCTCTAGCAACATCAGAGGACAACTCGGTGGGTTTTCAAGATCGCTATGTGCCAGAAACTCATGCGCCGCTGCGGGTATGTCCCAATGACCCATTAGTCCATGCATCGCTGCCAAGGCCATAATCCTTTCGCCAGAACAAACCAACTCGTGAGCAACTACGGGGCCCATCAGGTGATTAAAATCGACGTCAGGAGATATCGGCCAGCAGAGACACAAATCAATGGCCCAGTCGAAATCGCAGCTCAGGCGATGAAACACAGGCTGGACACATGTGAAATAGGAAAATCGAAACGATAATCCAAATGCCGTGCTTAAAGTCGCAAGCGGCACGGTGCCATAGTAATCAAGCATCCGGTTGCGAAACAGTGTCAGAAGGAACTGAGCGGCTTCTTGCGCAGGATGGGCATCCATGTTTCAGGAAGCAGAATAATATCAAAACGCCTGCAGCAAAAGCCAGCAAAACAGGGAATCCGCCAAACAAACTTGAAAATATAGAATGGAAGAAAGCGGGGATGACACCAAAAATCTTTTCAAATGTAGTCACGAGACCACTGCTAACCAATTTAAAAAAATGAGCTAAGCCAGACGTGGAGGAGGCATTAAAGATTTGATGAACTAATTCGCAGAAATGAAACGGCAAGTCAGCATTTAAAAGTGCCTGCAACTCTGTGCGTGTGTTAGCTATGTGAAGGACATAAGTTTCACGGGCCGAGCTCAGGGCCACTTCCTTTTGAGACAAAAGAGCTCTTATTCTGCTCATACCATTGAACTCCGCTTTCAAGGTTGGGATGCGCGGCCAGATGGAAACATCTGAATTCCCATGTGTGGGAGGATATAGCACATTTTTGCAACACACCACATGTTCTGATTCAGTAACCACATAAGCGATACCGACCATTAACCCACAACACTCCTCGTTATTCAAAACGAAATAACTACCGGTTGTCAATAATGTAAATGTGGGAACTATTGCAGGAACTGGCGTGCCTTTTAAAACACAGGCTAAATTAGGTCGGTCCTGATTACAAGAACCATGTAACTGGAGGTGTCTGCATATCAGTGAACGGTCAGGCGACTGTGTGCATTCTTCACCATTTAGATTCACTTCCTTTCCATCTTTCAGACATCTGTACGTGTATGGTAAAGACCATGCTTCATGGAGGAATGCACTGCCTAGTGGTTCATATCGCCCTATTGCAATATACTGCATACAATTAGTAAATTTGTACAAAGCAAATGGTAACGTAATAACTCCATGGATAAGCCATATTGCAGCAGCTGCTTCAGCTACAGAAAAGGGTAAAGATTCTAACTTTTCAATATGTAACATAGAAAATGATGCATCTCGCATGGAAAGCATGCGCTGCTTGTCAGTCAAATTAAATGGGGCAAATAGGGAGGACACGTTCATGTAACTCCAGGGCACGTGGCCCGCCTTCAGAGTCTGTAGTGTCCATGCAAACTGCATTACAGAATGCAATTGATTTTGACCATGGTACAATACAGACACCTCATCATTCACAATGTCAACTACAGAAGAAACAATGTTATTCAACGTGTAAATTCGGGAAGAAAGCATGTTAATACTGTTATCGACAACTGCAAGCACTTTTTCCAAATTTGCTTGGTGAATTGCCCTTTGGCGTTTAGCAGCCTCAATTTGTGAAAATTTCCAAATTTCATTGTAAACCGCATAAATCCACCCTTTAGACATACCATTAGCCGGGCCTTTTATAAAATCATTTAAATCCACATTATCATTTAACTGAGATAGATGTAGTTAAACTGCAGCTAACGTGGAATGTTGTAACCAATTCTGACACAGTTTCCCTACAGAGTAAGTTGTGACAGTATAATCAGATTCATAACGGGGATCAGGTCTGACTTGTGTGAACCCTTCAGCCAGGCCCAGAAAACGACGTTGGCAGGAATCAGCACTTCTATGCCACATCAGCCAACCCTTCGGATCCAAACTGGACACATTAAAGGATGAATTATGCAATAGAGTTTGGAACTCACAAATGGACAATTCAGTATAATTACCCCAACCTGAATATTCTTCTAATTCGGGGATAATTGGAGTATTTAATTTTTTAGAAGTAGCCAATCCAAAGCATGTTGTTTGGGAAATAGTAGAATTTAGAAACAACATGTGATTCGGGATGAGACATGCACGGTGCAAAGCCTCAGTGCCTTGTACCTGCCAATCTTTGGTACCCCAAACCGATTTAAGGTCAATTGTTCCTTTCCATAGTACGTAGCCATCTACAGCTAACTTGTCTAGAAAGGACTTCGAATACAGCAATTTTGTATCGGTAAGTCTAACTTTGGACATGGACTTTTGTGTCATTTTGAAATAAAATGACTCAGGATTTGATTGATTAAAGTCTGTGAAATAAGTGTATTTTTCAGAAATGTACTGGAGCTGCCTCCCAACGGAGCTGGGCAATGTTCCCACTGTGTGTAATTTACAGCAACCCACCTGGAATTTGGCTGATGCAGAAAATGATTACCATAATGTTGGAAGCAAAACAAATCACCATAATTAACAGAATCTAAGTATAAATCCTCAGCATCAAAGGCAGCATAATATTTCAAATCATAGAATAATGCTTCTACGGCCTGAATATCCCAATCATCAGAACGTATATTTTGTTTAACCATATCCCCCATTTTTACTCTAAGCACATTCGGAACATTAATCACTTGAGTGGGGCCATGTATTTGAAACCTAACAGCATCCCACACAATCCCATCAAGAACAGGCCAAGCAGTAATGTTGACTGTATTTAAGTCTCGTTTCAGTCTGTGTGCTGAATGTGAAGAGGAAAGAGGGGCCAATATTCCATTAAGGTACCGAATTCCTGTTCTTTCTTTGACATAGTGGCCATCGATCAGACGGAAAAAATAAAACACAAAACCAATTGACATAAAAAGATAAAATGAAAATAAAATCATCCAAATGTATGTCCAAGGGGGAATTAAAAATGTTTTTTAAATAAAGAAAGTGGCATATTTTGCAATAGTGAGGGTTTCTTAGAATTTTCTGAAACAGAGTCAAAAGAGAATCTGGAGTGGCCGGCCAAACGAGTCTGCAAATCTGGCATTGATAAATCAGTTGGATAGGTGTAGTTTGGCTCATCATTGTTAGTATCAGGAATAGTATTTAATAAAGGACTGGAAATAGCAGGCATCTCGAGGGACACCTTCGGCTCACCACCAGAAGTAATGGCCAACACAGAGTGCCTCACCATGGAAGGACAGGATACCGCCAGTGTCATGCTATGAAGAATCGGCCACCCTGTGTGTCTTGACATTGTCAATTGAGATAAATCTGTTTTCCTTACGACCTGGAAGCGGTGGTAATATGACTGTTCTCGTGCCCTTCACTCCAAGATCTCGAACCGGTGCACGATATGAGGGACCAAATTCTTTCTTGTTATCGATCTTCTCTCGAACCAGTTCTCCAACTTGGGGTAGCCAGCCAACTACCGGGATCTGCAACGCATCATCCGATGTGGAGGGCAAATGTTCCTTTGCTAGACTGTCTCTGGTCTTTTGTAGATCCTGTAAAACATTGCAATGTTCATCTACGTCAAAGGCCGCGGCCTGGGCCTTGCAGTCTAGACCATCGAGGTCAGGGACATACATCTTGTAACCAAAGAGCATTTCGTATGGGGTCCGCCCACCCAGAGACCTTCTAGGGAGATTATTAAGCGCACGCTGCACACCATTGAGGTGGGCCAACCAGTTTCTGCCAGTGCCTATAACTCGAGCTGTCAAACATTGCTTTAAGTCACGGTTCATTCGTTCCACTACACTGTTACCCTCAGGTCTGTACGGAGACGAAAACTTGACTTGGACCCCCAACGAAACCATGGCATCCTTATACGCCTTAGAGGCGAAAGCCGGACCCTGAATTGAATGGAAGGTACCACAGGCAAAAATCCCTACAAAGACTCGCAAATCCTTAATGACAGTTCGTGAATCAGCGCTCCGATGGGGCCAGACCCACACAAAGCGTGTGCATGAATCAACTGCTACTAAGATGTACTTATACGCAGTATCAGAAGAAAAAGGACCGCAGTGATCTAAATAAACGCACCCAAGTGGTTTATTAGAAATGTACAACTGTGTCTAAGGTGGACGCGCAGCAGTTGAAGGCTTAATCTGCTGGCAAATATCACATTGAAGGACATAATCGCGCGTCTTATTGTACAGTCCCCGCCACCAGAACCTCTGTTGTAGCTGAGTTACAGTGGCTGAGACGCCCGCATGCGCAGACGCCACACCTTCATGAGCCGCTGTAATCAAAGTAGTCCTGCGATCCGAGTTGGGAATTAAACGTTCGCCAACATCAGGAATTCTCACATAAGGTACCTTATCGGGACTTAAGTAGTATGTGTACTTCGAAGGGAATCCCGCAGGATATTAACCTCCCTTCTCAGTGGCAGCAACAGCCGCCAAGATGTCATCATCTATCTTACTTTTGGACCGCGTGACTGCTGCAACTAAGTATTTTGATACTGCTGACTTCGCTGCTTCATCAGCAAGTGAATTACCGACAGCGTGGACTCCCACGCGCTGATGGCCAAGAGTATGAATCACAAACATGAGTGGTAACTTTTCTTTAAGTTCCGCCACTCGGACCCAGATCATTTTATGTTTTATTGTGCTACCTTTGGAATCACGAAATTCATTCTGAATCCAAAAGAACAAGTTTTCATTGTAAGACTGGACACAGTAGTAAGAGTCACTTACGATCAAACTAGGATCTGCGTACTCCAACGCAAGCATCAGAGCACAAAGCTCTGCTAATTGTGCGGTGCAGTCCCCAAGCGTATGCGTGTGCACGACACTGGACTTGAACTCATCGTTCACCATGGCACGGACCACAATGGCGCATGCGGAAACGTAGGCATGTTTAGAGTCATGCGCAACCTGCGCCGAACCATCGGTGTAAATGATGCAATGGAAATCCTCCAACGGCCGCATTGCTAAAGGAGCAGGATGAACAAACTCATACTATAAGTACTCCTGCGACCGTAAAGTGGCGTCAAAAATAAACGTGACATCCTGGGATGTCAAGGATGCAGCCCATTGAATCCACAGATGGTGCAAAGCTTTGGAATTAGGTACACTGGCTTTTGTAACTGCCTCCAAGGCAGGACACGGGGTAACAACCATCATGCGTTTTCCCTGTGACAGGGCACGTTCCTTGAGAATTGCCATCTGCACAGCCGTCAAAACTTTCTCCACAGTGGAAAAGCTCATTTCAGCCGAAGTGTACCAGTGTGACTTGTAAGCAATAGGTACTGTATCTCCTTCATTAAAAGTTAGGTACGTGAAACCTACCGTCCCAGGGACAATTCTTATCACCAGGTTGGTCTGGTTATCACGAGTCTGTAAATATTCAGAAGCGAGCAAATCAGCTTGCAAAGACTGCAGAATAGCTGAATGCTCTGGCAGCCAGCATGATTTGGAAAAAGATGGTTGTATCAAAGCATACAAAGGCTTGATACACTGGGCATATTCCGAAATGTATGTTCTTCCGAAATTTAAAAAGTCCAGTAAAGATTGTAATTGTTTCAGTGTTGTCGGAGAGCGCAACTGTGCGCATTTCTCCAGGAAGTGAGGAGCCAAGCCTTTTCCTTCATTGTTGAGTTCATAGCCTAGAAACAACACTGTGTACTCTGCAATGTGCGATTTTGCAAAGCTACATTTGTAACCCATGTCTGCAAAGTTACAAACAATACTATTCACTCGACACAGATGCTCCCAAAGCTTGTCGTCTGTGAGATAAATGTCATCCACATACGAACAAGCATCCGGGTCGATTCTCTCCAACAGAGAGACAATGCGGGCGGAAAAAACTCCAGGACTTTTCTTATAGCCCATTGGGAGACGCATGTGAAGGAAGTCCATTGGGAACTTAGACTATCCAATGTATGGGCATAAAAACCATTGGAAATGTCAAGCGTGGTTTTGAACCGTTTACGCACAAAACTATTTACAAGGGCAGAGCCGTGAGTATTCTGTACTGCACAGTTACGGCAATGCGAGTTTAAATGCCGGTAATCCAAAACCAAATGATATGAGCCGTCCGGCTTGTTCACAGTGAAAAGGGGGTTATTCATCGGTGACACACATGTTTCAATTACACCTTGATATTCCAATTGTTCAAGGATCGCTGCGACTGAAGCTTTGGCTTCACGTCGTATGGGATATTGAGGTTGAGGCTGCGGCTGAGACCGTTAAGGATTCTCGCGGCTTGGGGACAATTTATCCCAGCCACATTGATTGCGGTACACAGCCGGTGCAAGTGCCAGAGCCCACTCTTCTGCAAAGTGCAGCGCTTCCACTCTCGAAAACAGTGTTCGCGAAACTGGGGAGGATTACCTCCTCCCCTCTCGGAGCTGCGAGAACAAAAGGTGGGGGCCAGTCAGCCTCCGAGAGCAAAATGTCATACGTAGACAAAAGATTTTCCCAAAATACCCCTTTTACGGTACGCTGTATGTCACCTTCAATCAACAGGACAATTTCAAAAAGTTTTTCAGGGGGAGCAACTCTTGTATCAGCTGTTTCAATCACAACATAAGTGTCAGTCGCTGTCACCTTCAGTAGTGGACGGAGGGCCTCTCTCACTATGGTAATCTCCGCCGTGCTGTCCAGCAAGGTCAGAGCCCAAGTCAGATTCCGAAGCCGCGTTCTCACAATCTGGGGCGTATCGATGCGCCATTAAGGCTGCGACTTTCTTCTTGGCAAACTGCGGTCTCTGAGGCCTAGAGCCCTCCTGCTTGTCCGCACCGTTGCGCGGGCGGGGCTGACCACGTCCTTGCTGGCCACCCCAGCCCCAGCTGCCCCTTCCACCACCGGTTGACTGAGCCGATGAGTCCTGAAAGGAACGAGGAGAGCGTTGGTCAGAAGCCTGAAAACGTTCAGGTGATTTAATCATCGCGCGGTCGCGCAAATCATAAACACGTTCCGACTGCGCAGGCAATGGAGACGCAGGACGTGAAACCTGTGTTTGTTGTTGTTGCTGTTGCTTACCCTGTTTTTGTTTTTTAGGCCAATTTTGTTTTTGGACTTGGGTTGAACGTCCGTTTCCGAAGCTTGTCCCTGGGGCTGCTTCTTCTCCTTAGTAGAAAAAGGCTTAAGACCCTTAGCATTGCGGCCAACTGTTTTAGAAGCCGCCACAATTATCCTTGCTAACTGTCGGGGTTTCTTGGCATTGGGAACCAGCGCCAAAGCGTTAGCCACCTGAAAGTTCACTGCATCCCCCTTGACATTCGCAAGGATCAGATCGCAAACTACATCAAATGAGCCACACAGGTGCATACCCAAATGAACTGCCGATTCCGGTCTGTGATCATCTTGAACACGTTTAAGGACCATAGACAGATTGGACACAGACGGAGAGCCAAAGCACCTCGAATAGACCGCTGCAAAAGTCGTACCCCAGGTCTCACAGTCAACAAGCTCAGGGGCCAAATCTTTCGGCAAACTAAGCGTAAGAATCCGGTGTTTTTCACCAGGAGTCGTATTAGGAAATACCGCTTCCAGCTGGTCAAATTTCTCAGCAAGCCAGAAAGGAAAATCATCCTTATCCTGGGGCTTCTTGCCCATTACGGAATTCACCATGACAGGACTGATTTTCAAACCAGCCTGCCCTGCCGGAAGGGCCGCACCTCTAGGGGCCGCCCCTGAACATTACGACTTGTGTAATGCACAAGGGCTCTGATCACGGCAATAGCGACTACATGAAGTCGCCGAAGTTCACCCAAGTTACAATTGCCGTGATTAGGGTGAGGAGTAAATCCAGCCAAAGTGGGCCAATTTGCGCCCGGAACGGACAAAGGACCTAATCTCGGAGCGGTTAAAGAATGGGGTAGGGCGCCACCAAACCAAACTCCATGCTGCTAAACATAAATAGGTACTTCCTGTGCTCTGTACGGAGCATATTCAGCAGGTACAGGTGACGCAGTGTACGAGTGGAACACACCAGAATTAGCGTCCACCACCGGAAATGTCACCCACGAATAAAACAGTTCGTATGGGTAAGCACGTTCCGCACTCACCACCAAAACCACAGCCAAGCCTTCAACAGGAACATCATAAGCCCGCAAATGATCACGCACCGCAATGCGACTATGCAGCAGGATATCCAAGGCTTGTGCCATGACTGCACAGGAACTTGAAAAAACAAAGATTACTTTGTAGCACAACTGGGTAGTAATTCAAGGAAACCGTTTTAGATAAATTCAAGCTTGAAAAGACCTATTTCAAAAATAGGTAGGTTTTTCCAACACCCCCATTTTCCGGAAACGGGAATGAAGGGGTTAAGGTTTGAATGATATACTACTCGAGTGTCATGATATAAGGCCAACAACGTAAGGGCGCCATGTAGCAGGGATTCCGTTCTCTTACAGAACTGTGCATAGAGATCAGGAACCTCAGTGAATTAGGGTGACCCAAAACTCACCTCAGTGTCCAAAATCCCCTTACCGAGCTAGCTACAGTGTCTCATTGGTCATGACAAACTACCAATGACTTAGACAAACCAGAACATGAACTTATATTACCTCAGGTATCGTGGAACACATGAACACTCTTTCGCTCTATAATCATTTCAAACCAGAACGGGGAGTAAAAGAAGACACGTGCAATTTTCAAATGTTTATTATTCAATGCAAGGTTCTCAAACGCAGTCTCTTATATAATACCAGAATACATATTATAAAAATCAGAGTTATCAGCATAGTCACTAATCCATAATAAGCAAACGGTGATAGCATATTATAATGCAAAAATCAATAGAAATTGTATCACCTATATTTCGCTCTCCCTATTTAGCATACTATATTGTATCTAAGAAGGTCTCATTTGGGTTTTAGCAGGGCGGGCCCATACCTCTAAATGTCAGGAGGAGAGGATCACATCATCTGCTACCAGCTCTCTGCATGCGAAGCACCATCAAGTGTGTTTTTGCATTCCCAGTAACTCTATCTTAAACCCGCTTAGAGCCCAATGTTGGCAGCAACTGTATTTGTGTTATGTCTAATGGTTCGAGGATCAGAGCTCCCAGCAACCTTGTGTTAGGTTATTCTTAAAGGGTTCAGCACTCACTGTTCAGAGAGTGTACCAAGCACAACAGATATCAGAGCAATAACATATTATTCTCAAATAAATCACATCTTTCATCTAGGTTGAAAGCTACAATAACAATTATGTGTCGTGTGCAAACTGAAGCAAAGGAAAATATGTCGTTTAAACATTTAATAAACTCGTGCTAACTTAACACAGTATATAGAAAAGCAGCATCTATATGACATAACCTATCACTTAACAACTGGGTTTTGCAAGGGGGTTCCCATGAGTTTTAGGCCCGGAGCTCGGGGGCCATCTAGGGAAACCTACCTAACCCATACATTTCTGGAAACTAGATACCCGGGGGAGTCCAGCGAGGTATGGCAGGCGTGGGTCCCCCAAGGTTTACTCACCCAAAATTCCCAGCAAACCTTAAAATTAGGTTAAAAAACACTTTTTCATACATTTTTGTGTGGGATCTCCGTGCCGGCACAAATGTCCTACAGCCCATTGTTCCCCTTGTTCTCTTGAGTAAAATGATACCTCACTTGTGTGGGTGCCCCAAAGAAGAACAGGCTAAAAATGAATTTTAAAAAATTGTAGTGTTTGGGATTGAGAAATTAAGCACCTCACCTTAGTCACAGGCCTTTGACCCACCCATTCAAATGAGTTATCATTTTACTCGGGAGAACAAGGGGAACGCTGGGTGGTAGGACATTTGTGCTGGCACGGAGTTCTCACGCAAAAAAAGTTTGGAAAAGTGATTTTTTAACCTAAATTTAAGGTTTACAAGGAATGCTGGGTAGAAAAACATTGGGGGACCCACGCATGCCATACCTCCCTCGACTCCCCTGGGTGTCTAGTTTTCAGAACTGTTTGGGTTTGGTAGTTTCACAAGTTTGCCGCCGAGCCCAAGCCAAAAACTCAGGTGCCCCCCCCCAAAAAGAAGGTAGCTTTGCTATAGGTATTTTAAATTCTCCACCGTACGATTTGGGCCTTTTCCTGTTGCAGCCACTATGCCTACCCATGCAGTGGAGAAGTGTGGCTCAATGCTTAGAGCGGCAGACCTTGATGCAGAACGCTGGCCAGGGACCAGGGTTTGATTCCTGCCTCGGCGGGTTTCGGGCTTAAATTCCTCTGACCGGATATTCTCGCCTCAGTGCCGATTCTAAGCATGGGTCCCACGCTGCAACTCTGGGCAATAGCTTGCTTAGTCTCCACAAAGGCCCCCTGATACACAAGGGATGCCTGGTTTCACCATTGGATACCCAGGAGTGGACACCCCACAAGGAAAAGCCAGGAGGGGTTCCCTTGTGGTAGGAGTACAAGCGCCGGGATGCCTCCGGGTCACTGTTCGCGCTATACAAATACGCCACATTTACATTTACACAAATGAGGTACAATTTTTTCCGGGAGACCTGGGGGAACGCGGGGTGGGTGGAAATTTGTTAATACACGCAGATTCCAGAACTTTCCACCACAGAAATGTGAGGAAAATGCATTTCTTTTGTCAATTTTCAAGGTTTGCAAGGGATTCTGGTGAATAGAACCTGGTGGGAGGCAGTTGTGTCACCCCATCCTGAATTCCCCTGGGTGTCTAGTTTTAAAAAATGTACAGGTTTGCTAGGTTTACCTATGTGGTAGTTGCGCTAAGGCCCAAAATTCACAGGTAGGCATATTGCTAAAAACAAATTTGTGCCTAGTCGGCTTTCTGCTGCCCTGGGGGGAAGACTTCAGGGCTGGGTTTGCCCCGATATGCCCCCAAGGGGGGCAGAAACATTGTGGCTATATTTTTTGGGGGGTGGGGGCATTGGTATGCCCATTCTGGGCAGCCCCCACCCCCTCACATAAAAAAGCCAGCGTAATCGTTGGCGTCAAGTGGGGTTTTTGCCCACTCCGGAGGGGCAGATTCGGGGCTACTGCCCCCATCCTCCCTCCAGGGGGGCAGAAAGGCTGTCATTGTTGCGGGTGGGGGTGGGGGCATTGGCATGCCCGTTTTGGGCAGCCCCCAACATAAGAAAAATGTGCCCAAAAATCCTGTGTGTCTGGTGGGTTTTTTGCCCCCCCAGGGGGGGCATATTGGGGCTATTGCCCCATCTGTCCCCGGGAGGGGCAAGAAGGCTGTAATTTTAGCAGGGGGCATGGGCATGCCAGTTTTGGGCAGCCCCACCCTATTTCTAATTTGCCCCCCCAAAAAATCCCTGGCGTCTAGTGGGCGTTTTGCCCCCCGGCAGGGAACATTGGGGGGTAATGCCCCCATCTACCTCCAGGGGGGTCAGAAAGTCCACTAGATGCCAGGGAGATTTTGGGGTGGGGTCTGCCCAAGACGGGCATGCCAATGCCCCCACCCTAATAAAAATTTGCCTAACAAAATCCCTGGTGTCTAGAGGGCTTTTTGGGGGGGGCAAGTTGGAGGCTACTGCCCCATTAGCGACCAGCGGGGGCAGGAAGGCTGTTATTTTTGTGGGGGAGGGGGTGGGGGTGGGGGCATAGGCATGCCCGTTTTGGGCAGCCCATCCAAATTCAAATTTGCCCGCAAAAAAATCCCTGGCCTTCTAGTGGGCTTTTTTTCTCCCGAGTAAAATGATACCTCATTTGTGTGGGTGGGCCAAAGGCCTGTGACTAAGGTGAGGTGCTTAATTTCTCAATCCCAAACACTACAATACTTTTAAAATTCATTTTTAGCCTGTTCTGCTTTGGGGCACCCACACAAGTGAGGTATCATTTTACTTGGGAGAACAAGGGGAACACTGTGCTGTAGGACATTTGTCCCGGCACGGAGATTCCACACAAAAATGTATGACAAAGTGTTTTTTTAACTTAATTTTAAGGCTTGCCGGGAATTATGGGTAGTTAAACCTTGAGGGACCCACGCATGCCATACCTTGCTGGACTCTCCCGGGTGTCTAGTTTCCAGAAATGTGTGGGTTAGGTAGGTTTCCCTAGATGGCCGCCGAGCCCCGGGCCAAAAACTCATGGGAACCCCCTTGCAAAACCCAGTTGTTTAGTGATAGGTTCTTTTGATGTCGCCTCCTTAGGTTTGGGGCCCTTGCCTGTCGCGGGTCCTTGAGCAACCCACGCAAGTGAGTTACCATTTTTACCGGGAGAACTGGGGGAACGCTGGGAGGGAGGAAATTTGTGTGAGCCCAGTGATCCACGCTTTCCCACACAAAAATGTGTGAAAAATCTGATTTTTTTCAGCTAAAATCAAGGTTTGCAAGGGATTCTGGGTAAAGGAACGTTGGAGGATCCACGCAAGCCATACTTCCTTGGAAGCCCTCGGGTGTCTACTTTTCAGAAATGTGTGGGTTTGGTAGGTTTCCCTAGATGGCCATCTAGCACGTGGCCAAAAACCCAGGTAACCGCCCTTGCAAAAGCTGGTGGTTTTGACATAGGCTTGCCTATGTGAAAACCACCAGCTTTTGAAATGGGGGTTACCTGGGTTTTTGGCCCAGTGCTAGACGGCCATCTATGGAAACCTACTAAACCCACACATTTCTACAAAGTAGACACCCGAGGGCTTTCAAGGAGCTATGGCTTGCATGGATCCCCCAATGTTCTCTTACCCAGAATCCCTTGCAAACCTAATTTTTTTTATGGAAAAAATCATTTTTTTCACACATTTTTGTGTGGGAATGCGTGGCACCACTGGGCTAACACAAATTTCCTCCCACCCAGTGTTCCCCCAGGTCTCCCGATACAAATGGTACCTCACTTGCGTGGGTGGCTCAAGGACCCGCGACAGGCAAAGGGCCCCAAACCTAAGGAGCCGACATCAAAATAACCAAACACTAACCAACCTGCTTTTGAAAGGGGGTTCCCATGTGCTTTTGGCCCAGGGCTCGGCGGTCATCTAGGGAAACCTACCCAACCCACACATTTCTTGAAACTACACACCCGGGGAAGTCCAGCGAGGTATGGCATGCTTGGGTCTTCCAAGGTTTTCCTACCCAGAATTCCCTGCAAACGTTAAAATTTGGTTAAAAAAACACTTTTTCATACATTTTTGCGTGGGATCTCTGTGCCGGCACAAATGTCCTACCGCCCAGCGTTCCCCTTGTTCTCCTGAGTAAAATGATACCTCATTTGGGTGGGTGGGCCAAAGGCCTGTAACTAAGATGAGGTGCTTAATTTCTCAATCCCAAACACTACAATTTTTTAAAATTCATTTTTAGCCTGTTCTGCTTTGGGGCACTCACACAAGTGAGGTATCATTTTACTTGGGACAACAAGGGGAACTCTGGGCTGTAGGACATTTGTGCCGGCACAGAGATCCCACGCAAAAATGTATGAAAAAGTGTTTTTTTAACCTAATTTTAAGGTTTGCAGGGAATTCTGGGTATGTAAACCTTGGGGGACCCACGCATGCCATACCTTGCTGGACTCCCCCGGGTGTCTAGTTTCCAGAAATGTGTGGGTTAGGTAGGTTTCCCTGGATGACCGCCGAGCCCTGGGCCAAAAACTCATGGGAACCCCCTTGCAAAACCTGGTTGTTCGGTGATAGGTTATTTTGATGTCGCCTCCTTAGGTTTGGGGCCCTTGCCTGTCGCGGGTCCTTGAGCAACCCACGCAAGTGAGGTACCATTTTTACCGGGAGACCTGGGGGAAAGCTGGGAGGGAGGAAATTTGTGTGAGCCCAGTGATGCCACGCTTTCCCACACAAAAATATGTGAAAAATCAGATTTTTTTCAGCTAAAATCAAGGTTTGCAAGGGATTCTGGGTAAAGGAACGTTGGAGGATCCTTGCAAGCCATACCTCCTTGGAAGCCCCCGGGTGTCTACTTTTCAGAAATGTGTGGGTTTGGTAGGTTTCCCTAGATGGCCGTCTAGCACGGGGCCAAAAACCCAGGTAACCGCCCTTTCAAAAGCTGGTGGTTTTGACATAGGCTTGCCTATTTGAAAACCACCAGCTTTTGCAAGGGGGGTTACCTGGGTTTTTGGCCCCGTGCTAGACGGCCATCTAGGGAAACCTACCAAACCCACACATTTCTACAAAGAAGACACCCGGGGGCTTTCAATGATCTATGGCTTGCGTGGATCCCCCAACGTTCTCTTACCCAGAATCCCTTGCAAATCTCATTTTTTTGCTGAAAGAAATCGTTTTTTCACACATTTTTGTGTGGGAATGCGTGCCACCACTGGGCTCACACAAATTTCCTCCCACCCAGTGTTCCCCCAGGTCTCCCAAAAAAAATGGTACCTCACTTGCGTGGGTGGCTCTAGGATCCGCGACAGGTAAGGGCCCCAAACCTAAGGAGCCGACATCAAAATAACCAAACACTAACCAACCTGTTTTTGAAAGGGGGTTCCCATGTGTTTTTGGCCCGGGGCTCGGCGGTCATCTAGGGAAACGTACCTAACCCACACATTTCTTGAAACTACACACCTGGGGGGAGTCCAGCGAGGTATGGCATGCATGGGTCCCCCAAGGTTTTCCTACCCAGAATTCCCTGCAAACCTTAAAATTTGGTTAAAAAAACACTTTTTCATACATTTTTGCGTGGAATCTCCGTGCCAGCACAAATGTCCTACTGCCCAGCATTCCCCTTGTTCTCCCGAGTAAAATGATACCCCATTTGTTTGGGTGGGCCAAAGGCCTGTGACTAAGGTGAGGTGCTTAATTTCTCAATCCCAAACACTAAAAATGTTTAACATTCATTTTTAGCCTGTTTTGCTTTGGGGCACCCACACAAGTGAGGTATTATTTTACTTGGGAGAACAAGGGGAACACTGGGCTGTAGGACATTTGTGTCGGCACGGAGATTCCACGCAAAAATGTATGAAAAAGTGTTTTTTAACCTAATTTTAAGGTTTGCAGGGAATTCTGGGAAGGTAAACCTTGGGGGACCCACACATGCCATACCTCACTGGACTCCCCCGGGTGTCTAGTTTTTCGAAATGTGTGGGTTAGGTAGGTTTCCCTAGATGGCCGCCGAGCCCCGGGCCAAAAACTCATGGGAACCCCCTTGCAAAAGCCGGTTGTTTAGTGATAGGTTATTTTGATGTCGCCTCCTTAGGTTTGGGGCCCTTGCCTGTCACGGGTCCTTGAGCCACCCACGCAAGTGAGGTACCATTTTTACCGGGAGACCTGGGGGAACGCTGGGTAAGAGGAAATTTGTGTGAGCCCAGTGATGCCACACTTTCCCACACAAAAATGTGCGAAAAATCTGATTTTTTCCAGCTAAAATCAAGGTTTGCAAGGGATTCTGGGTAAAGGAACGTTGGAGGATCCTTGCAAGCCATATCTCCTTGGAAGCCCCCAGGTGACTACTTTTCAGAAATGTGTGGGTTTGCTAGGTTTCCCTAGGTGCCGGCAGAGCTAGGGTTCAAAAACAAAAGGTAGGTTCTTTGCCAAAAAAGGGCACGATTTCACTGCGAAATTGAGTTGCGACCACGTTGTGTTTTGCGCTGTTTCCTGTCGCAGGCACTAGGTAGACCCAGGCACGTGAGGTACCATTTTTTTGGGGAGACCCAGGGGAATACTGGATGGGTGTAAATTTGTTGATCCACGCAGATTTCAGAACTTTCCACCACAGAAATGTGAGGAAATTGCATTTTTTTGTCAATTTCTAAGATTTGCAAGGGATTCTGGGTAACAGAACCTGGTGGTAGGCAGTCGAGTCACCCCATCCTGAATTCCCCTGGATGTCTAGTTTTCACAAATGTATACTTTGCTAGGTTTCCCTAGGTGCCAGGTTCAAAAACAAAAGGTAGGCTCTTTGCCAAAAAAGGGCACTTTTTCAGTGCGAAATTGCGGTGCGACCACGTTGCGTTTTGCGCTGTTTCCTGTCGCAGGCACTAGGCAGACCCAGGCAAGTGAGGTACCATTTTTTTTGGGAGCCCTGGGGGAACGCTGGGTGGGTGGAAATTTGTTGATCCACGCAGATTCTGGAACTTTCCACCACAGAAACGTGAGGAAAATGCATTTTTATCAGAATTCTTTAGCTTTGCAAGGGATTCTGGGTAACAGAACCTGGTGGTAGGCAGTCCAGTCACCCCATCCTGAATTACCCTGGGTGTCCCGTTTTCAAAAATGTATAGGTTTGCTAGGTTTCCCTAGGTGCCTGCAGAGCTAGGGTTCAAAAACAAAAGGTAGGCTCTTTGCCAAAAAAGGGCACAATTTCACTGCAAAATTGAGTTGCGACAACGTTGCGTTTTGCGCTGTTTCCTGTCCCAGGAACTAGGCAGACCCAGGCACGTGAGGTACCATTTTTTTCGGGAGACCTGGGGAACACTGGATGGGTGGAAATTTGTTGATCCACGCAGATTCCAGAACTTTCCACCACAGAAATGTGAGGAAAATGTGTTTATTTTGTCAATTTCTAAGCTTTGCAAGGGATTCTGGGTAACAGAACCTGGTGGTAGGCAGTGGAGTCACCCCATTCTGATTTCCCCTAGGTGTCCAGTTTTCAGAAAATTTATAGGTTTGCTAGGTTTCCCTAGGTGCAGGCAGAGCAAGGGTTCAAAAACAAAAGGTAGGCTCTTTGCCAAAAAAGGGCACTATTTCACTGCAAAATTGAGGTGCGACCACGTTGCGTTTTGCACTGTTTCCTGTCGCAGGCACTAGGCAGACCCAGGCAAGTGAGTAACCATTTTTTTTGGGAGCCCTGGGGGAACGCTGGGTGGGTGGAAATTTGTTGATCCACACAGATTCTGGAACTTTCCACCACAGAAACGTGAGGAAAATGCATTTTTTCACAATTCTTTATCTTTGCAAGGGATTCTGGGTAACAGAACCTGGTGGTAGGCAGTCCAGTCACCCCATCCTGAATTACCCTGGGTGTACAGTTTTCAAAAATGTATAGGTTTGCTAGGTTTCCCTAAGTGCCGGCAGAGCTAAGGTTCAAAAACAAAAGGTAGGCTCTTTGCCGAAAAAGGGCACAATTTCACTGCGAAATTGCGGTGCGACCACTTTGCGTTTGGCACTGTTTCCTGTCGCAGGCACTAGGCAGACCCAGGCACGTGAGGTACCATTTTTTTCGGGAGACCTGGGGGAACACTGGATGGGTGGAAATTTGTTGATCCATGCAGATTCCTGAACTTTCCACCACAGAAATGTGAGGGAAATGTGTTTTTTTTGTCAATTTCTTAGATTTGCAAGGGATTCTGGGTAACAGAACCTCGTGGTAGGCAGTCGAGTCACCCCATCCTGAATTCCCCTAGGTGTCTAGTTTTTAGAAAATGTATAGGTTTGCTAGGTTTCCCTAGGTGCAGGCAGAGCAAGGGTTCAAAAACAAAAGGTAGGCTCTTTGCCAAAAAAGGGCACGATTTCAATGCGAAATTGAGATGCGACCACGTTGTGTTTTGCGCTGTTTCCTGTTGCAGGGACTAGGCAGACCCAGGCAAGTGAGGTACAATTCTTTTCAGGAGACCCAGGCGAACGCTGGGTCAGTGGAAATTTGTTGATCCACGCAGATTCCAGAACTTTCCACCACAGAAATGTGAGGGAAATGCGTTTTTTTTGTCAATTTCTTAGCTTTGCAAGGGATTCTGGGTAACAGAACCTGGTGGTAGGCTGTCAGGTCACCCCATCCTAAATTCCCCTGGGTGTCTAGTTTTCAAAAATGTACAGGTTTTTCTAGGTTTCCCTAGGTGCTGGCAGAGCTAGGCTTCAAAAACTAAAGGTAGGCTCTTTGCCAAAAAAGGGCACGATTTCACTGCGAAATTGAGGTGCGACCACGTTGCGTTTTGCGCTGTTTCCTGTCGCAGCCACAATGAAGACCCAGGCAAATGAGGTACCATTTTTTTGGGAGACCCGGGGGATCGCTGGGTGGGTGGAAATTTGTTGATCCAGGCAGATTCCAGAACTTTCCACCACAGAAATGTGAGGAAAATGCATATTTTTTTGACAATTTCTTAGCTTTGCAAGGGATTCTGGGTAACAGAACCTGGTGGTAGGTAGTCGAGTCACCCCATCCTGATTTTCCTGGGTGTCTAGTTTTCAAAAATGTATAGGTTTGCTAGGTTTCCCTAGGTGCCGGCAGAGCTAGGGTTCAAAAACAAAAGGTAGGCTCTTTGCCAAAATAGAGCTCGTTTTCACTGCAAAATTGCGGTGCGACCACGTTGCGTTTTGCGCTGTTTCCTGTCGCAGGCACTAGGCAGACCCAGGCACTAGGCAGACCCAGGCAAGTGAGGTACCATTTTTTTTGGGAAGCCCGGGGGAACGCTGGGTGTGTGGAAATTTGTTCATCCACGCAGATTCCAGAACTTTCCACCACAGAAATGTGAGGAAAATGCGTTTTTTTGTCAATTTCTTAGCTTTGCAAGGGATTCTGGGTAACAGAACCTAGTGGTAGTCAGTCGAGTTACCACATCCTGAATTCCCCAGGGTGTCTACTTTTCAAAAATGTATAGGTTTACTAGGTTTCCTTAGGTGCCGGCAGAGCTAGGGTGCAAAAACTACAGCTAGGCACTTTGCCATAAAAGGGTCAATTCTGAGCTGCAAAATTGAGGTGTGACCACGTTGCATTTTTCGCTGTTTCCTGTCGCAGGCACAAGGCCGACACACACAAGTGAGGTACCTTTTTTATTGGGAGACTTAGGGTAATTCAGATCTGTAAATCAACTGTTATTACCAATTGAGTTTTCATGCATTTTTCCCTTCCCAATGAAAGACATTGTGTAAAAAAAAAATATTTTTGAAAAATGACCAATAATTCTCATGCTAGTATGAGTATTCCCAATTTTGAAAATGTTCGAATATATACTGTTTCTAAACTCTATAATTTGTACCCAATTCAGAAATACATAGGTGTCTTTTCTACAGATTTTTCCATGTATACATTTTTCAAGAATAATTGTTCTACACCCAGTAAATAATAAAATACCATTCAAGTTGCTGCTCAGTTTTTGGGTCTGGGCTCGTCGGGTTCTTGGTGAAACTACAAGTCCTATATATCCCCACAACCAGAAAAGTCTAACGGATGTAACGGTATATTGCTTTTCAAGAGCTGTCAAAATTACAAGAAGTTATAGGTGAAAACGTTGAGACAAAAGGCTGGTTTTTTTCAACAAATTTTCAATTATTCCAATATTTAACTGTTAGTTTCTATAAAGAAACCTTCATGGATTTAGACAAATTACCCCTTTCTGAATGCAGAATTTTGTTTACTTTTTGAAAATGTATAGCTTTCCAGGATCCATTATTGTTTTCAAACTAATTTCTACCATTAACTGGAAGGAGGTTGAAAGCCCTAAAAATAGCAAAAATAGGCTATGTCCCAGAAAAATGCCAAAACTGTGTGAAAAAATGTTGGTTCTCTGACAAAAGACTGTCAATCACTAAAAGCTGAGAAGATGGAGATTTCAGCCCCACAAACCCTTTTTTGATAACATTTGCAGGGAAAAACCCAGAGGCTTTCATTTGCAGCCCATTTTTCCCATTTTTCTGAAAAAAACTAAAATTTCACTGTATTTTGCTTAATTTCTGGGACCCCTCCAAGGGAATCCACAAACCCTGGGCACCTGTAGAATGCACATGATGTTGGAAGAAAAGGACCCAAATTTGGCATGGATACCTTATGTTGTCAAAAAGTTACAGGGGCCTAAGCGCGCACTACCCCAAATCGCCAAAAAAAGGCTTAGCACAGGAGGGAAAAAGGCTTAGCAGCGAAGGGGTTAAACATTTTTTTTTTCAATTCATATTAAAAATATGTAATGTCATTTAAAAAATAAAATATATAAAAATAAATACTTTAAAACAATGTAGTAAATCAGTATAAAAAATATATCAATTAATACATTTAAAAAATATAATTTACAAAACCTTTGAAATTCAATGAAAAAACCATAGGTTCAGCCAATAGAAATTTCTAAACACCCACTCAGTTATTCATAGAACTATACACACGTCTAATCACTTACCATATAGATTCAGTGTTATATACAGTGAATAATCAACAGAACACTATCAAACATACTTATACGCCTATTTCAACATTACACACCAGCACACATTGTATTCACTTATAAAGGCATCCTTCTGACTTATGCAAACAATTGATTATACTTACATTTACTCACCTACACACTTATACAAACACCACTTCATCTATTTATATAGATAGTAACTTACACTTAGTGTGTTATAAAATCACTATTACAAGTATACAGTTATCCATATAGTGACTCATACAATCACTAAGTCTTAGGCACACTTAATTTGATATAACTGTCACAAACACTGCCTTTTTTTTCAAGTTTAATGGAGATGTACCATTGAGAGAAATATTTCATCACCACCACATCCATAAGCATATACACTCACTGAAACAACTGTTATAACATGTAGTCTTCATATACGTACTGAATGAACTATTCACACACCCCCCACCAAACCACATAGACATTCATTTACCCATACAAATACTCAGTTAAGAAACCAATAACAAATATAGTCTTTAACATTGCAATTAAGATAAAGCAATAAAGACGTTCAAACAGTTTAGTAACTACACATTATATATAGTGAGACTCTACAAATTAGTCAAGGAAACAATCAATGACACTGTTACTAAATCCACCATCCACACATTTATATTTTTATATCCACTCATTCTTCAATGCAAAGTAGTGTATTTATAATACATATTTAAATATCAAAGCAAATCACATTCACTGGATGATGTCATCAGTGATGCCATCATTGATGTAATTTGAGATGTCACCAGTGATGCCACTGACCATGTCATGAATGATGTAAAATGTGACATCATCAGCAGTGGATTGCGGGCGCGCGAGTTATAGTGAGTACAACTAACTATAACGAGGAATTTCAATGGTTTTGTATGAGTAAAATGTTCAGCTAACTATAACTGGTGTGAAACCCATGGTTTTTTCAGTGAATTTTAAAGGTTTTTTAAATGCTAATTCCTAACTATATTGAGTGTGAAACCTATGGGGCCTTATTTACGAGCCCCTTGGCCTCTGGAAAGTCACTTTTTGTGACGTCCCTGTGGCGCAGGAGACTGAGTGATATTTATCAGGCAGGACTAAGCCACTTTTTGTGGCGTAATCCTGCCTGATAAATATCAGTCCTTTTAACGCAGTGTCCTGCGTTAAAGGGGCGTGCAATGGGTGTTGCTGGGGGCGTTCCCAGCAGCATCTATGGACTTGAGCAATTTATAGCATCCTCAAAGTCAGTCTTTCAAAAATTCCAAAATATAGGACATGATATTCCAAATCCAAACATTTCTCAAGAAAAGTCATAAACCGTGTTTGTGGGTCATATCTGTCCAAACGCAGATATTCAGAATGATTGAAAATGACTTTTCTTGAGAAACATTTGGATTTGGATTATCATGTCCTATACTTTGGAATTTTTGAAAGACTGACTTTGAGGATGCTATAAATTACTCAAGTCTGCCCGGATTGTGTGGGTGAAAATTGATACCTAGTCACTTTGAATAAGAATGTACTTACAACTCGTCTAACGTTTGGAAGAAATATCTAGTTATATGACAACAGGATACCAACATAACTTGAAGGAAATAAAAACGCCCTGAAGAAGTTCTGTTATACAGAATGAAACGCATCGGCTGGCTGTGGTACATAAACTTAAGGAAAATAAAAGCATTTGAATATACACCAAGATTCAGTGCTTCAATAAGGACTCTAAGTGATATGATTTGATTGGACTTGTTGTGCAAGTGGTTCTGTACCAAACTTTGGAATATTCTCCACTACTCTCTACTACTCACTCTCTACTACTCCACTACTCTCTACTACTCACTCTCTACTAATCTCTACTACTCTCTCTCTACTACTCACTCTCTACTCTCAACTACTCACTCTCTACTACTCTCTCTCTACTACTCACTCTTTACTACTCACTTTCTACTACTCTCTACTATTCACTCTCTACTTCTCACTGTCTACTATTCTCTATTACTCACTCTCTACTACTCTCTCTCCACTACTCTCTACTACTCACTCTCTACTACTCACTCTACTACTCACTCTACTACTCACTCTACTACTCACTCTCTACTACTCAATCTCTACTACTCTCTACTACTCACTCTCTACTACTCTCTCTCTACTACTCTCTACTACTCACTCTACCACTCACTCTCTACAACTTTCTACTATTCTCTCTCTTTTCTACTCACTCTCTACTACTCACTCTCTACTACTCACTCTCTACTACTCTCTGCTACTCACTCTCTACTACTCTCTGCTACTCACTCTCTACTGCTCTCTACTACTCAATCTACTACTTACTCTCTACTAATCTCTACTACTCACTCTCTACTACTCTCTACTATTCACTCTACTATTCACTCTACAAATCTCTACTACTCACTCTCTACTTCTCACTCTCTACTACTCTCTACCACTCACTCACTACTACTCTCTCTCTACTACTCTCTACTACGCACTCTCTACTACTCACTCTCTACTACTCACTTGCTACTACTCTCTCTACTACTCTCAACTACTCACTCTCTACTACTCACTCTCTACTACTCTCTACTACTCACTCTACTACTCTCTACTATTCTCTCTCTTTTCTACACTCTCTACTACTCACTCTCTACTACTCTCTACTACTCACTCTACTGCTCTCTACTGCTCACTCTACTACTTACTCTCTACTACTCTCTACTACTCACTCTCTACTACTCACTCTCTACTACTCTCTACTACTCACTCTACTATTCACTCTACTACTCTCTACTACTCACTCTGCTACTCTCTCTACTGCTCTCTACTACTCTCTACTACTCACTCTCTACTCTCTATTACTCACTTTCTACTCTCTACCTCTCTCTACTTCTCTCTCTACTAGTCTCTACATCTCTACCTCTCTACCTCTCTACCCCTCTACCTCTCTCTACATGCACACATATACACATATATATATATATATATATATGCATATGCATTTATATATATGTATGTGTATATATATATACATACATATATAAACATATATAATCTGCATATCTATATAAATACAAATATAAATACATGCATACATATACATATATGCATACATATGCATGGTATTTACATGAAAGTTTGAAAAACACTAATAAAAGCAAAGCTAAAAAGCCACCTCATTACAAACAGAATGGCTTTAACTTAAACGAGGGCTAGATCTATTGCATTTTCAATGCTTGTTTACTTTGGTTCCATCAAGAAGGCATTCAGATGTGTCACACATTTGCCATAAATTCTGAATGTTAGCACTTTAGTTGCTCATTAGATCACTGTAGTAAAGCTACTGCTCACCAGGGAAGTCTGCTGCTGGTATTCAAAGTGCATGTTTCAGTCTGCATGTCAGAATTGTTTTTAATGAAATAGAAGAGGATTTGTGAAGTCAAAATGTGCCCTAATTGTTCTTTCTTCAGCACTAATCATAATTTCTATGGCAAAATAAACCCCCTCATTTTGTTCCTTTGCAAATTAAATGTTTTAAGTGTTACCAGTTTATTCCAAGAAGATGACTTCAGGTGTGCCATACTTTTGTCATAAGTAAGACTGTTAGCGCTCTAGTTGTTCTTTAGAACACTCTGGGACATTCTGTCATTGGGCTATACTTGGGCTACATCTGGGTGATATTTGGGCTACATTTGGGCTCTTTTGTCTCTGGTGGCCATCTTGGGAGACTGCATGTCAGAATGTTTTAATGAAATAGAAGAGGATTTGAGAAGTCACTGAAAAGGTGCCCTAATTTTCCATTCTGCAGCACTAATCATACTTTCTATGGCAAAATATACCCCCTCATTTTGTTCCTTTTTAAATTAAAATGTTTTAAGAGTTACCGCTTTATTGCAATCAAGATGGCTTCAGGTGTGCCATACCTTTATAATAAGTGGGACTGTTAGGGCTCTAGGTGTTTTTTAGAACACTCTGGGAAGCTGCAGTAGAACACAAAGGAATCAACAGTCTCTGTCCTTGTTGGATGTACATGTTTTACTGAGAATGTCAGACTTCATTCTCACATGACTGAGAAAGATAATGTGAATTTACAGAAAATATGCTTTCAGTTTAGCTTATAGATCCCCTTCCAAACCACTGTGGGAAAAGCATGAGATAATAGTTTTCTTTCAAAGCTTTTTCACATGGTAAAATCACCTTAGAACACACAACAATTCCTAAAATGAGTATGGTACCATCAACAAATGATTTATAATGTAACTAAAGTCCTAAAACATTCTATTAACTGCAATGCTTTTTAATGAGGTGCTATCATGTATATTGGTCCCAAGATGGCTGCCACTTGGATGAAGTGCTGACAGCCAATCAGATCTCACGATGAGATGTGTGGTTAGGCTCCGTCCAAATATATATATATTTTTTCATTTGATTTTCTCAGGAACTACTGGAGGGATTTACACCATTTAACCAAAAGGGTGATCTGCGGACCAGACCCTACCATTTTCCCAAATTTGGTGTAATTCCGTTCAGCGGTTCGGGCTGTATCCGTGTCTAATCGTCCTATGGAAATTAACTTGGGACCCCCCTTTTTACTCGGCCCTCGCTTGACGAATCTTCCTGAGACTTTCAGGGAAGGAGCGGGCCATCTTCTTTGAGAAATTCGAGAAGATTCAACAACCGGCGCCAAAGTTATTCCCAATAGAATGTTGCGGATTTCCTATGGAAACTAGGTCCTAACTGTAACAACCTACTGGCAACCGCCAGTAGGTAATATATATATATATATATATATATATATATATATATATATATATATATATATATATATATATATATATATATATATATATATATATATATATATGTATAAGCAAATGTCCCAATAGTGAGAGGAGCACTGTAGCTGGTGCCGGCGGCGAGGTTCAGGACACCCTCGCAGGATACTTCTCAGCAAAATTGTTTCAATATAGAAAGAAACACGCCGCACACTACTCCATAGGTTAGATTCTTTGGTTTATTTTCTGTAGGATCCCCACCTACGCGTTTCGGACACCAATCTGTCCCTGGTCACGGTACAAACATTAGTCCATCATTGCTTTCCACATTTTATACCTGAGTCACCACTTAGCAATTAAGGTGCATTGTGGGCACAGTAGTTTTTATGGATTGATTTACTTCCATATCATGCAAAGTAAAAACCGGATCCCAACACTTTCACGACACAAATCATGCTCACTTGGTTAGCTTAAATAATGCATTACCATGACGCAATTTGGGGTCCTAGGACTGTTATGATGTGGCATGTTTGCTCACATCTGAAAGGCGCCAATTCCATATGCATTTTAGAATTAGGTAGTGGACTAAGTGCATTTTAGAATTTTATGCATTAGGACACTTAGTCCACTACCTAATTCTAAAATGCATATGGAATTGGCGCCTTTCAGATGTGAGCAAACATGCCACACCATAACAGTCCTAGGACCCCAAATTGCGTCATGGTAATGCATTATTTAAGCTAACCAAGTGAGCATGATTTGTGTCGTGAAAGTGTTGGGATCCGGTTTTTACTTTGCATGATATGGAAGTAAATCAATCCATAAAAACTACTGTGCCCACAATGCACCTTAATTGCTAAGTGGTGACTCAGGTATAAAATGTGGAAAGCAATGATGGACTAATGTTTGTACCGTGACCAGGGACAGATTGGTGTCCGAAACGCGTAGGTGGGGATCCTACAGAAAATAAACCAAAGAATCTAACCTATGGAGTAGTGTGCGGCGTGTTTCTTTCTATATTGAAACAATTTTGCTGAGAAGTATCCTGCGAGGGTGTCCTGAACCTCGCCGCCGGCACCAGCTACAGTGCTCCTCTCACTATTGGGACATTTGCTTATACATGAACTTTCCGTGAGAGGGAGCCCAGCGTCTTTGCTTCGCCTGTCTGGTGTAATTGATCGACATCTGAAAACCCCTTGTGGATTACAAAGATCCTGCCAACACGAACGGCGAACTACAAACGGGATCTGATTTGCTACCGAAGGGTTTCTTTTTCCAGAAGCGGAGCCAACGAGAGACACATAGACGAAAGGTGCCTGCTTTGTCACCGGTCGAGCGCCGACTGGACGTGTCGGAGGGCACCACCAGCTACGGGAGACTCCCGGTAAGTGACAGGCATTGTGCGCAACGCGGATGTGTGTTCAGAAGCTGCAGCGAGAGAAACAATAAACGCTGACAAACGATTGGAGCGTATTATTGTACCTGTTCTCAACATTGGGGACAGGAATTCACTTACTCCTGGTTAGACAAGATTTTCTGAAGAGGGAAGAACACAGTTGTTCCGCCAAGTTGAAAATCGGCATAAATTCCCCCTAAAACAAACACATGTCACGAAGTTAATAAGTCACACTTGAATAAATCAAACTTATCAAGCATCCTAAACACCGTCTCTCTCACTATGGAACAAAGAACAGCAAAACGTGCAGAAAAAGCGGAAACCATCTTTTCCAAAAACGCTGCAGGGTCCAACCAAATGGCGAGTAAAAACACAACTGGCGCCAATGCTAAACCAACAACGAAACAATTATTCCAGCAACTTGAAAAATTACAGAGAAAAGAAATCTCTAAGAGCTGGGAAATTCTAACCTTGGACAAGTATACAGAACTTGGTTTAGTTCCTAGAGGGCTACGCATATTCACCCTACCTAACCATCCGGACACCAGCCGAGAAATGCTGGAGGAGTGGGGGCTTAACAATATGGAGTGTTCTAAAAAAATGATCTTAATTATACTGAAACATGCCAGAATTGATATTGACAATCTACATATCAAAATAAGAGAGTTGGAGGACCAAATACAAGCAACAGGGGAAGATGAAGAAATTGTCAACAATTTACGTAAAAATATGGATAAAAACCTGGATAGGCATGACAACGAAATCCAGGAACGCAAACAGCGTAAATTCAAACGTGATGAGGCTGATTTCGCGAATGGCACGATTTTTACCTTTGCTAAACGCTTTGACGCATTGAAACAGCCCAATGCGGCATCAGGAAACGCACAATATGATACCACTGTGAGTGAAACAGAGTCTGAAGTGAGCGAAGGAGAACAAAACAGAGTGCCGCCAAAAAGACTTACCTTTGGAGAAGAGCTAGAAATGCTCCACAGAGATCAACAAACCCCAAAACCAAGGGGAAGGGGTCGCGGCAACATATCAGTGAGAGGAGGTGGAAGGGGACGATTGGCAAACCCCACCCAATGAGGAAAACCCGGAGAGGAAAAAAATCAAAGATATCCTCTCCGAAACAGGGCAGTCAAAAAGTAGAGAAAACATCAAAAACAGACCCCAAACTGATAATCAACCTATCAGATTACACCTTAACGAAACCGGAGGAAACTTTATTGAGTAAAGGACTATCTTTCTGTCCAGATAAACATCAGGACCAGGTCGAAACACGGATCGACTTATACAAATATGTGCGCAAATTGAAACTCAAAAAATTCTTTTCAAAAAATAAGCGTGCAGACCCTACAATTGTGGCTAGTGAGCAATCTCACGACAATGAATCTGAAATAATGGCAGTAGCGGATGCAAACAGCCTACGAACAGCTTATGAATTAGCGCACCAAATGGACCCAACTGAATTGACCAACACTCAACTACTCTCCCAAATGGGTCATGAAATTGGAACACGTCCCAAAACTACTTTGCGGAGTAAATCGAAATTCTGTCCTGTACTTCACCCAGGCAATCGCATAGATGTCTTTCACGATCTGGTTGTGGCGGAACTAGAAACTATGAATAACATGATCAATACTAAAAAGGAAAACGTTACAAAAAAGGAACGAATAGCTTTAAAAAATCTCCAGTCCAATGCCTTGATAGAAATAAAACCAGCGGACAAGGGAGGCAATATCGTGATACAGAACAAAAGAGACTACGTGGAAGAAGCTCATCGCCAACTAAACAATGTCAATAACTATGAAGTCTTGCGGGAGAATCCAACGGTAATTATGATGCACAAATTGCATTCATGCATACAAACGTGGCAAGAAAATGGCCTTCTAAGCATGGAAGAAAAAAAGTTTTTAACAACTTCACATCCAATAATGCCGACGATATATTTTCTCCCTAAAATACATAAGACTTTAGTAAAACCACCTGCCCGCCCGATAATATCAAGCTGTGGCTCTTTGTGTGAAAATGTATCTTCATATGTGGACTACTTTTTGGCACCCCTTGTTCCCACTTTGAGTTCCTACCTTAAAGACACTGGGGACTTCCTGAGAATTATCATGGGAGTGAATTGGCAACCTGATTACTGGCTAGCAACAATAGATGTTGTCTCGCTATACACTTCTATCCAGCGGGACATTGGACTGACAGCAACTAAGTACTTTCTGGGCCAGAGACCAATATCAGAACTGCGGCATACCAATATGGTAATTGATATGATGACCTTCTGCCTAGACAATAACGTTTTCACTTTTGACAAAAAAGTATATAGAGAAACCTGCGGATGTGCCATGGGTGTTTCTTTCTCTCCGAGCTATGCTAATCTCACCATGGGATGGTGGGAGAAACACATAGCTTGGAGAGAAGAGAACGAGCCATATACTACGGATGTGGTTATATGGCTAAGGTTCATAGACGACCTATTCCTCCTTTGGAAGGGATCCAAACAGAAACTGGTGGAATACATTGCAATCCTCAATGAGAATGAAGTGGGACTACAGTTTACGTCAAATATACAGAAAGAAGAAATAGATTTTCTTGATACCAAAGTCTATGTAAAAGATAACAGACTTGAAACAACTGTATTCAGAAAAGCAACCTCAAGCGTTTTACATGGGAGTAGCTTTCATCCCACCTCACTAAAAAAGAGCATCCCTTATGGGGAATTTATCAGAATGAAAAGGAACTGCTCAGAAGAAACCGAAATGGAGAATAAATTTAAAGAGACAAAAAATCGATTCTCCGAGCGTGGATACAAACATGCTGACATAATCAAAGGAGAACAAAAAGCAAGAGCCAAGACCAGAGCAGAAACACTAATCACCAAACAGAGTCAAATGGAACATAATGAAGAAAATGATCAACCACGACTAATACTAACATACTCGAAGGAAAGCTACAACATCAAGCGAACCCTGCAAAAATACTGGAACGTGTTAAAGAAAGACAATGATATAGGCAGCCTAATCGGCGATAATCCACTCGTAACATATCGCAAAGCACCATCAATCAGAGACACCCTAGTCAACAGCCACTTCAAACAAACAAGAACTCAAAGTTGGTTGGAAAAGAGACAATTGGGTTTCAGCAAATGCATGACATGCAAAGCTTGCAAGATTGGGCGAAACTTGAAATCACTCACAGATCCCAGGGGCAGGACTTTCGACATCCGGAATAAAATCACGTGTGACTCACAATTTGTAGTATATCTAATTCAATGTTTCTGTGGAAAGAGGTATATTGGTTCGACAATTTGCTCTTTAAAAAAGAGAATTCTAGAACACACGAGAGCGATCCAGAATTATGACCAAACCTATGCAACAGCGAAACATCTGAACTCACATCCTGGAAAAACCTGGAAAGATATGAAGTATTCAGGAATAGCATTGGTTGGCGAGAATGAAAGAGGTGGTGACAGAATAACCAACTTGAGAAGGCTTGAGTCTAAGTTAATAATCAGATTCAAAACACGAAGCCCCTGGGGTCTCAACGCCGATGAGGAACTTTATGTACATTTATAATTTGCTTGCATGTATCATAAGCCTATTTGACTAAACAAGTACTGTAGTCCATAATTCTCATGAGATAAAAGGCAAAGAAAGATTACAGTAAAAATAAGTTTCTGTATCTATCAAGCTTAGCACCCTAAATTCAATGTTTGTGACAAGAAGTAAAAGATTTTGATTTTAATTATTCATGCATAGTGATCACTGTTGATCTACAGCATGTAGCGACTCAATGAATACTCACAAAGGCACTCAGCCAATATTGACAATTAGGACACTTAGTCCACTACCTAATTCTAAAATGCATATGGAATTGGCGCCTTTCAGATGTGAGCAAACATGCCACATCATAACAGTCCTAGGACCCCAAATTGCGTCATGGTAATGCATTATTTAAGCTAACCAAGTGAGCATGATTTGTGTCGTGAAAGTGTTGGGATCCGGTTTTTACTTTGCATGATATGGAAGTAAATCAATCCATAAAAACTACTGTGCCCACAATGCACCTTAATTGCTAAGTGGTGACTCAGGTATAAAATGTGGAAAGCAATGATGGACTAATGTTTGTACCGTGACCAGGGACAGATTGGTGTCCGAAACGCGTAGGTGGGGATCCTACAGAAAATAAACCAAAGAATCTAACCTATGGAGTAGTGTGCGGCGTGTTTCTTTCTATATTGAAACAATTTTGCTGAGAATATATATATATATATATATATATATATATATATATATATATATATATATATATATATATATATATTACCTACTGGCGGTCGCCAGTAGGTAGTTATAGTTAGGATTTTTTTCAATGTTAAATCTCAAAATTCTATTTGGAATAACTTTAGCACCGGTTGACGAATCTGCCTGAAAATTTCCTGAAAATGGCCTCGTCGAGCTCCGGTTCTTCCCTGAAAGTTTGGGGGGGATACGTCAAGCGGGGGCCGAGATAAAAGGGGGGTCCCAAAACGCGTTTTCCCCATTTTAATTTCCATAGGGCGGTCGATTTCACTTTTAGCTCGAACGGCTGAATGGATTTCCACCAAACTTGGCAAAATTGTAGGGACTGGTAGCCCGATGTGCCTTTGCTATGTCTCAAGATATGTGCTCCAGTGGATTTTGAGTAATTTAGGTTCAAAAAAATATATATATCTGTAGGCGCTCTCCGGTGCGCGCACCCGAGTGCGCTCCTGGCGCGACACGCGACTTGCGCGCAGAAAGCTGATTGGCTCTTGGGTGTCTGTAAACATTCTAAACAGTCTGGAGCGGCCGCCATCTTGTGTCTCGGTAAAATCGAGACACAAGGGGTTTGAAAAAAAAAGGGGCAAATGACCATAAGGGGGAAGAGTAGATCCTCTCTGACCCCCTAGGTTTGATGTGGGGGCTAAAATAGGGTCCTGCGGGGCATTACATTTTTTATTTTTTTTTTCGTTTTGCGCGGGGTAAGCGCATGGTACGCGCACCGGAAAGCGAAGCACGGGGAAAATCTAGGACCATATTTATGAAGGCCTTGCGCTGCCAGTTTTGCGCCGCCTGTGCGTCAATTTTTGTGACGCACCAGCGGTGTAAAAAAATGCGCATTGTTACGCTATATTTAAAAAGTGACGCATCTATCTAGATGCGTCACTTTTTAAATATAGTGCAACGAGGCACATTTTTTTACACTGCTGGTGCGATGCGTCACTTTTCTGTGCACACTCCTTATGACATTCCAGATGTGTCATATTTAATGTATGACGAATCATGTTGCAAGGAGTTACAGATACGTCAGTATTTCTGACATATCTGTAAACATAAAAGTGACGCGAGGCAGGCGCAAGATTTTGACGCAACAGCACCCTAAAAGTGACGCAGAGAATCTCATAGATTTCAGTACGTCGTTATTACCAAGCTTTTTGCGGGGGAATGTCCCCTCTGCATACATTATACCTGACGCAGATATAATGTGGCGCAGAGTTTTAAAAAGTGACCCATGTACCTAGATGCGTCACTTTTTAAAAATAGCGTCAGGTATAATGCATACAGAGGGGGTGTTCCCCCGCAAAAAGCTTGGTAATAACGACGCAGTGAAATCTTTGAGATTTCACTGCGTCACTTTTAGGATGCTGTTGCGTCAAAATCTTGTGCCTGAATTAACAGCAGACCTTTCACATGGTGCTTTTTCCATGTGAAAGGACACATTACTGGAGTTGCGTCACTTTTGTGACGCACTCCAGCAATGCGTTACTTGGAATGTCATAAGGAGTGCGCACAGAAAAGTGACGCATCGCACCAGCGGTGTAAAAAAATGCGCCTCGTTGCGCTATATTTAAAAAGTGGCGCATCTAGGTAGATGGGTCACTTTTTAAAATCAAGCGCCACATTATATCTGCGTCAGGTATAATGCATGAAGAGGGGGTGTTCCCCGCAAAAAGCTTTGTAATAGCGACGCAGTGAAGTCTTTGAGATTTCACTGCGTCACTTTTAGGATGCTGTTGCGTCAAAATCTTGCGCCTGCTTCACAGCAGACCTTTCACATGGTGCTTTTTCCATGTGAAAGGACACATTACTGGAGTTGCGTCACTTTTGTGACGCACTCCAGCAATGCGTTACTTTTGTGTTTACAGATACGTCAGAAATACTGACATATCTGTAACTCCTTGCGAATTGATTAGTCATATATTAAATATGACATATCTGGAATGTCATAAGGAGTGCGTCCAGAAAAGTGATGCATCGCTGTTTTCACGTAGCGAAGCGTCACTTTTCAGAAATGAGGCCTCCAGTTTATTCACTGTGTCACCTCTACGACCCTTTCTTGCGTCAATACGTCCCTTTTGCATACATTACACCTGACATAGGAATAATGTGGCACAGGGGTTTACAAAGTGATGTATTTACCAAGAAACGCCACTTTGTAAATATGAATAAATAAGGTGTATTTTTTATTGGAATGTTGTGTCACAAAAAGTGATGCTTTGGTGGCGTTAAAGTGACGCATGGCTTCATAAATGAAGCCTTCTACCTTCAACTCCAGCAATGCATCTTTTCTTAAAAGGACACATTACTGGAGTTGCGTCACTTTTGTGACGCACTCCAGCAATGCGTTACTTTAGTGTTTACAGATACGTCAGAAATACTGACATATCTGTAACTCCTTGCGACATGATTCCTCATACATTAAATATGACATATCTGGAATGTCATAAGGAGTGCGCACAGAAAAGTGACGCATTGTACCAGTGGTGTAAAAAAATGCGCCTCGTTGTGCTATATTTAAAAAGTGACGCATCTAGGTAAATGGGTCACTTTTTAAAATCCTGCGCCACATTATATCTGCGTCAGGTATAATGCATGCAGAGGGGGAGTTGCCCCGCAAAAAGCTTTGTAATAGCGACGCAGTGAAATCTTTGAGATTTCAGTGCGTCACTTTTAGGATGCTGTTGCGTCAAAATCTTGCGCCTGCTTCACAGCAGACCTTTCACATGGTGCTTTTGCCATGTGAAAGGACACATTACTGGAGTTGCGTCACTTTTGTGACGCACTCCAGCAATGCGTTACTTTTGTGTTTACAGATACGTCAGAAATACTGACATATCTGTAACTCCTTGCGAATTGATTAGTCATATATTAAATATGACATATCTGGAATGTCATAAATAGTGCGCACAGAAAAGTGACGCATCGCTGTTTTCACGTAGCGATGCGTCACTTTTCAGAAATGAGGCCTCCAGTTTATTCACTGTGTCACCTCTACGACCCTTTCTTGCGTCAATACGTCCCTTTTGCATACATTAAACCTGACGTAGGAATAATGTGGCACAGGGGTTTACAAAGTGATGTATTTACCAAGAAACGCCACTTTGTAAATATGAATAAATAAGGTGCATTTTTTATTGGAATGTTGTGTCACAAAAAGTGATGCTTTGGTGGCGTTAAAGTGACGCATGGCTTCATAAATGAAGCCTTCTACCTTCAACTCCAGCAATGCATCTTTTCTTATCCTTCAACACTCCTGTTCTTTTTCAACATTTTCATTGAATATCAACATTCCCCATATTCACTCTTCTTCTCATAACTTTCTTTTCTAACACTCACCTTCTTTCATTCCTCCTACTTCACTTCTTTTTTCCTCTCATACCTTTCTGTTCTTTCTTACTCATTCTCCTTTGAATTATCAATGCACTATATTTCACTTATTCTTCATTTTTTTAAGAATATAGGGGCATATTATCAAGGGGGTTTATCTCCGCTTTTTTGGCTTTAAAAGCCAAGAAAGCTGAGATAAAATTATCTCCCTATTACCAAGCTGTCGCTAACACCAGTTAGCGACAGCTAGTAGGAGATAGCGACCATCTTGGGCCCCACTTTGCATGTCAGTGATATTTATCACTAATGAGATGCAAAGTGGGCGTGCCAAGATGTTAGAGACTGAAAACAGTCGCTAACATCGCTATCTCCTATTACCAACTTTTGGAGATATTCGCGCTAAGCGGGAATATCTCCAAAAGCTAACACCTGCCCTGAGCAGTTCTTAGCCATGTTATCCAATGGGAGGTGGATAACATGGCTAAGAGCATTTGCTCGATAATGCATGAATATCGCTGACTTTTCAGCGATATTCATGCATTTCGGCCGTTTTTTATCGCATTTGCGATAAACCTTGTTAATAGCAAGGTTTATCTGCGATAAAAATCGCCGATGTGCGGCGATAATTTTTGTCTCTAAACAAGTTAGAGACAAAAATTATCGCTAGTTGTTGGTAATATGCCCCATAGCTCTTTGATGAGAATTGGAGGTAGTTCTGAAAAGAACTTTTGGTTTTCTTCTTTTAACTGAACAGGAACAAAAACAGGGAATGGAAACTGCTCAACAGGAGCAAAAAGAAAACAAAAAAATTAGGGGTGGGAAGGGCAGCAATGGTTCTCCAATGCTCGAACCATGAGCTGGACACTTTGCTCCCCATAGGTGAGGAGTTGATTGCAGTATCTGCATCTGAGGACACCATGGTTAAAAGCAGGTTGTATGTTTGGCACCTGCTCCTGCGATTGCTCTCTCCCAGAAGAAGTTGCTCCTCCGGTTGATGTAGAGGCCCCATCTCTGGGAACCTCTTGTGTCAGAGCCCTGACACTTTCCCGGGCAAAATTCTGGGGGTGCCTCCTCTCCACATGTCGGATCATCGTAAAGTTCCCAAAAGAGTACTTTTTTGGGGGGTCACCCCGTGACAGGACCTGTTTGCAGATCCTGCACTCCACTTTTGGTGCATTCACCTTCTTCTGGTCAGCTGGAATCTTAAAAAATTTCCATATGAAATGTTCCTTCACCTTTGGGGTAGGAGGCTCTTCATTGATGAACTCAGGTTCATCCTCACTGCTGGATTCTCTGGCAGCCATGGTAAATCACAAAAGATCCATGTACAAAAAACAGGTCTTTCAGTCACAAAAGTGAAAGAAGAAGTGAAGGAAATGGGTGGGGATTTCATTCATTGTAAAAAAAACTGTTAGCAACCAATGAAAAGTGTTATTTTAGGGTCACATGACCCGACGCGTTTACGCTGCGCGCTCCGGAGCACTTCCGGGTGCGTTTACGCAGCGCGATCGTAGGCGCTTCCGGGGCGCAAACGTGGCGCGATCGGAGGCGCTTCTGGGTGCTTTTACGCGGCGCGAACGTAGGCGCTTCCGAGGGCACTTACGTTGCGCGCCGAAGTGACGTCATCAAACTTTTACAGAAATGCATAATCATTTCCCTTATAAAAAAAAACTGATTTTATTTGTATGGTACGAAATGTTTTGCATTATTATTAACTTTTCATTCATATTTTTTTTCACGAACGACAGTAGCGCTCTGGGTGCGCTTTCACGAGAGCTCACCGGAAAGCTTACCGGAGAGCTTAGCTGAAAGCTTCCCTGAGCGCGCACCCAGAGCGCAAAAAAAGAAATTATATAAAAAAAAATGAATACTTACAAAAAAACAGCAAATTGTAAAAAAAAAAATGGTTAGAAACTCGATATAGAAAGGAATTAGCATTTAAAAAACCTATGAAATTCACTGAAAAAACCATAGGTTTCACACCGGTTATAGTTAGGAATTAGCATTTAAAAAACCTATTAAATTCACTGAAAAAACCATAGGTTTCACACCAGTTATAGTTAGCTGGAAATGTTACTGATATAAAACCATTGAAATTCCCACGTTATAGTTAGTCGGACTCACTATAACTTGCGCGTGCAATGCACTGCTGATGACATCACATATTACATCACTCATGACATGGTCAGTGACATCACTCATGACATCACTGATGACACCATCCAGTGAATGTGTGTCTTTCTGAAAAATAAATATATTTTATATATGTATATGTTAAGGTCGATGGAAGAATAAATGTTTAAATAAGTGTCTAAATGGATGTTTTTTTAAAAAATTGATTGGTTAACTGGCTTATTAAGTGTATCTTAGTGAATACATATATTAGCGAGTAATGTTTAAATATTTAAATATATGTATTAGTGTTTTACTTTGTGTATAAGTGGCTGCATGGGTTGGTGAGTAGCTACATGTGTGTGTATATGGGTTATTAGATGTTTTTTAGTATCAGTATGAGTGTCTGTATCGTTTGGTGGGGCTGTTACTTAGCACATAGATGCATCAATGACTGACTCACTGTTTGTATGTGTTTTGAAGACAGCATATGTGCAGGACTGTATGGGTGGATGATTGTGTATATGTGTGTGTTAGAGAGTGAATGCCTCTCTCACTAGTGTCTTTATGAGTAACTACATATGTTTTAATCTTGTATATATGAGCATTGATGTATATAAGTAAGTATATGTGAGAGTGAGAGATTGAAAGAGTTCCTGTTTAAATAAGTATGTGTTTCTATAAGTGATTGTTTAAGAGAGTAAGTATGTGTAAGTTTCCTTAGAAGTAATGTGCTAATGTGTGTATAGTTGTATATGCAAATAAATGGATGTTTATTAGTTTATTTGCATGTGTGAGTATATGTATGAGTAAGTTTTTGATGACTGTCGGTGTGTAACAGAATGAATAGGGGTATCACTATATATGATGAGTGAGTATATGTATGAGTGAATACATAAAACTGTTGGTGAATGTGTGAATTTGTATATAGATGGTGAAATTACTGAATTGGTTGTTGTAACTGGTATGGGTATATGCACTTTTTTGAAAATGTTAGTTTCTATTTTTCAATATGTGTTTTAAAGGTTACTTTACAGTGAGAGGAGGTCTGTCACTGTGTCACAAAGATGGTGTCATCAGTGATGTCATGAGTGATGTCACTGATCATGTCATGAGTGATGTAATATGTGATGTCATCAGCAGTGCATTGCACGCGCAAGTTATAGTGAGTCCGACTAACTATAACGTGGGAATTTCAATGGTTTTATATCAGTAACATTTCCAGCTAACTATAACTGGTGTGAAACCTATGGTTTTTTCAGTAAATTTAATAGGTTTTTTAAATGCTAATTCCTAACTATAACCGGTGTGAAACCTATGGTTTTTTCAGTGAATATATATATATATATATATATATATATATTGTCAAGTTAAAACTAGTCAGAGTTATAGAGTTATAAATAGCAAGCCTTTGCTTGCCTATAGAAACCTACCTTCATGATATTTGTGTTGCGGATATGCTTGACATAATATTGTGGTCCATTAATGTTTGGTTCGGTTTCCAATATTCTTTCTAATAGATTTTGTGCAGCTAAAAGCTCATAGTCCCCTTCTTGCAAATGTGGCTTGTTCCAGGACAACTTAATTTGTGCTAAAATATGATGAATAAATACATCAAAACCACTCAAAAGCACCGTACCTTTAGAGATCACTTCAACCTAGACTTATTGGACTGTAGTGAAATGCTTCTCGAAAGGACAAATACTCTATTTTATAATATTCTGGTTTACTTTTTTTGATACAGTCAGAAATGTTCCAAACCAACAGAACCAAAAGAACTCTTGTATTACGCGAGCCGGTATTAGAAACATTGATCATGAAGATTTACACACATATAAATCACAACTAAACAAGACAACGCAGACAGAGGCCTGACTATAAGTGTACTTTCTTCTCAAGATTTTCCCTCCTTTCTTAATATGCAGTACTTCAAAGAAATGCAGTCATGATTTAGTTAAGTTACAAAAGTAAAATATACACCAAGGACTTAACATATAAGTCAATTAAATAGGTTCTCTGCCATACACGTTCATTCCATCAAAAATGGTAGCAAAAAGAAGCATAAGTGAAATTTACAACTGGAGTTTCATCTAATAAGCTAATGACATCAGATGTCAAGACTTAGCTGAAAAAGTATTTTGCATACTAATGCTTCAGCTATCCGCTTGTAGTAAAATCATTCTTCTGAGGGCACACCAATTGATTTCAAGATCATATCTATAAATTGATCGACCTGTGCTTAGTGTAATCTAGATTTGAAGGCACATTTTGTATCCATGTCTGTGAGGCCTTTTAAGCATGATTAGAATCGATATGCTATTTTAACAAACCATAATCAGATCCGGAGGAGTTATCACCAGATTAAGTCTCATTGTGAGCAGCACTTAAGTTATTTCTTCACCATTGATTTCTTGTAGCAGTTTGAGTGCAGAACTGCTCCATGTCGGCGAGCCAAAGCCATAGGTGAGGGCTCTACACCGCCCATTCAATGAAGTGATACTTTCAATATACAATATAGCTTAACATTTCATGCAGGATAGCTGCTGACTTGTTTTAGTGAAAAGAAATCATACTTACATAATTTCATTTTAGAGCTCTATTAGGTGGGCAGCTTTTTTTGAGGGATCGTAACAAAAAAGTGGTATATTACATAATAGAAGATAATGGATATAATTCACAAATCATATTCAATAACAGGGCAGCATTTTTAAAGGATGTGTGGTAAAGTCAATTCTAATTATGGGCAGGGGTTCAGAAACCTGAAATTAGAATTTTTCTGTCAGATTTCTTTCACAAAAGATTTGAAAAGACCTTCCTAATTGTAAAAGAATCTTTGGAGAGACCAAGACACCAACCACCCATGACCCAACATGAAATCATGCGTGACAACAGGGTCAATTCAACTGGGGACATCAACCAACCAGTTGATGCCACAGCTCGCCACAACTCGCAAACCCCCAGCCGTGGAGACATAACGGAAACTGAGAAGGTAACCCTAGAGACTAGTACCGATAGAACAGGGAGGTCTTCCAATCCGGCTAATGAAGAGCACAGCCTGACCCACAAGGAAGAACCGATGCAAGTAACCAACAGAGAACTGGAGAGCTTTGAGCTAACTCTCCAAAACTCAGAGGTTGACTCAGAAGGACCAAACCTTCAACAAAACGGGTCACTACCAGATATGAATCGCGATAACTTCGACTCCAACACTAGAGACACCAATCTAACAGATGGCCAGAACAACCAAACCGATAACACTGAAGATTTAACCGTAAATGCGATGGCATCACTAGAGACTGTGAGAGAAAGGATAACGATGACCACCAACCTTGGAAACATAGTGAAGAATAAGGTCCCAAGGATAGAGCCGGTGCCGCGAACGCACAACGCCACTGCGCTGGATGAATGTATCCCAGCTCCAAGCGAACCCCTCTATGAAGCCAACGAAATGAACAAAGTAGAGGAGATCGACCCCTACTTTCCTTCCCCGAATACAAGACCAGAATCCCTCAGATCCACTAAAACACCCCTTACCAAGAAAAGATATGTGGGAATGAGATTTGATCAGTTGCAGAGAAGAGCAAACTACATTGCTCATCCAGCCAGGTCTACCTCACACAAGAACTCATCCCGAACTCAGAAAGATATCAAGGAGCTCCAAAAACTTGTAGGGAATCTAGCCCAAAACGCAATGAAAGTCTCACAGACAATGGGAAAAATCTGGGAGATGATGATAAGCACGCACACCAAGGTCTCACACATCCAGAATCTGGTACATAGACATAATAGACCTATCAGGACAAAGCCCCTGTCGATTGAAGAAACTCGAGCCCTACTCAGGTCCTATGAGCAACATGCCCGCAGCAAGGAGGAGAATATCGAAATTGTACCTATTGACTCTAATAGATCGACCAGAAAGAATGACAGGAAAGCAATCCACCAAAATCTTCAACATATTCAGCTTATTGCATCTGAAACGGATAATGGAAAACTCGTTAAACCACAGAAACCCTTGAACTGCCTTCTACTTAACTGTCGTTCGGCAACTAAACATGCAGCAGATATAGCCGCCCTCATCATCAATAAAGAAATTGACCTGGCCATCCTCATGGAAACATGGCTCAATGAATCTTCATCTCCTACCATGGATCTCTTAGTACCACCACAATATAACATCGTCAGGCTAGACAGACCAAGGAATGTGGGAGGAGGCATAGCTTGCATTCACCGATCTGAGATCGAGGTCTGTCACTTCCAATCCGACCCCTTAGAATCCTGTGAATACCTTGGCATTAATGTGAGAACACCAAAGAATCAAAGCTGCAAACTGCATGTATTCTACCACCCACCAGGGGAGAACGCTAAGTTCACAGAACAACTGATGGAGATCATAACGACCAACTCTAACTCGGACGCCAATAATATATTCCTAGGCGATTTTAACCTCCATTGGAATGACGGCGGTGATAAATTGGTCAACGCGCTTAAAGACTTCCTCAATGAGCTAAAACTTGTACAAGCCTGCAACCAACCCACTCACTCACTAGGAGCGACCTTAGACTGGATTATCTCAAAAAAGGATGAGACCTCTATCCTTGCTATAGACCCATGCGACTGGTCTGACCATCACATCATATCATTCACGATACCTACATTGACAAAGGGCAGGACCGTGCAACCACGCAAGCTCGAGAAACTGATCCGAGACACAAAGGAGGCTAACACTGAACTACTGGTTAAAAGGTGTGAGAGAGACTTGAAGCCACCCAACAACAAGCAAAATGTCAATGAGCTGACCGATCATTACATAACCTCAATTGGTAATATCGTCAATGACACCATGCCCCTAAAAACGAAAAAAGTATCAGAGAAACCAAGAAATCCTTGGTTTAATGAATCATTGAATGAGGACCGGCGCAAACTGAGAATGGCCGAAAGGAGGTGGAGACAACATCCCTCCTCCCCGGAGCTGAAAGCGCTCAGAAAAACAAGAAAAGAATACAACAAAAAAATAATCAATTCCAAAAAAGAATTTTTCAGAGATGAATTGGACAGTGCCATAAACAGACCACGAAAACTCTTCGAGATCTTAAAACAACAGTCAAATAAACTAACCAAAACGGTTTTAGAGAATACAAAAACGCCCATAAGCTGCGAGGAATTTTCCTCATTTTTCACCGAAAAATCTAAATTGCTTGAAGATGACCTCACAATTGCAGCAACTAACCTTAAGGCACTACCTCAATCCAGTGATGAGTCCAATTTCTCACCAGAGTGCCTCCAAACTAAAAATAAGGCAAAATGGGACACATTTGATCTATACGACCAGGAAAAAATCGCCAGAACACTGGCGGCACTTAGACCGAACAACCACTTTCAAGACCCATTACCAGGAAAGTGTGTAAGAGAAATCAGCCACACGCTAGTTCCTATCTGGACTGAGATAATAAACGCCTCACTTGCACAAGGAACCCTCCCTGACTGCCTAAAAACAGGGCAGGTGATGCCCATCCTTAAAAAACCGACAGCTGTTGCCACAGACCCGAACAACTATCGACCAGTGACCAACATCCCTCTACTGGCTAAACTCATTGAGAAATGCGTGCAGGGCCAACTAAGTCAACACATCGCTAAATTCTCGCTACTGGATGATTGCCAATCAGGTTTCAGAACAGGGCACAGTACCGAAACTGCGATCCTGCACATTGTCGATGACGCCTTACAAGCCCTAGACCGAAATCAATCTTGTCTACTGATCCTCCTAGACCTATCATCAGCTTTTGATACGGTTAAACACGAAGTGCTTATGACCAGACTACAAAAGAGGATGGGTTTGTCTGGAAACGTGCTGAAATGGTTTAATTCTTTCCTACAGAACAGGACTCAGCGATTCCTAGTTAACCAAGCTATCTCTTCCCCGAGCCCCAACGCAATAGGGGTCCCGCAAGGCTCTACGCTATCCCCAGATCTATTCAACTTATACGTAGAACCTCTTACGGAGATCCTTCAAAAATCACAAGTATCCTATCACATGTATGCGGACGACACGCAATTATACATAAAGATCGCCTCCCTTGAGGACATCGACCTAATGAACAAGACATTAAAGAGTGCTCTGCAATGGCTAACGATGAACCATCTGAAACTAAACGCCCAGAAAACCGAATTCCTTCTAATCTCACCGACAAGGAGCCAATCTGAAGTTATAGAGTGGACTAAACTGGTGACTGCGCTAGAATGCACCCCGACCCTAGTTAACTCAGCCAAATCACTAGGAATTACACTAGATAAGAACCTCGACATGAAAAACCATATTAACGCAATGGCCAAGAGCGCCCGCTTCCACCTGAACTATTTAAGAAAACTGAAACCCTTTATCACTGAGACAGATCTAAAACTGGCTATACAATCACTAGTCATCTCGAGGATCGAATATGGCTGCACCACATTGGCGGGCCTGCCAAAAACATCCACAGCACCGCTAAAAGCCTGCCTCAACGCAGCGGCGAGACTCATTACGGGAACAAAGAAATTCGACCACATTTCTCCTCACCTGAAAGCACTACACTGGCTACCTTATGAAGCCAGAATTCAAATGAAGATGGCCTGTATCACGCACAAAGCGGTTCACCACAACACACCGAGATATCTAGCCAAGAAACTTCAGATCTCAGGAGGTAACAGAACTACGAGAAGCGCAAAGGATTTACTATTACGACCAGCATTTTTCCACAAGAAAAAGACCTACAACAGAGCATTCTCCGGAGCTGCCCCCAGAATCTGGAACTCACTCCCTCCAAACATCAGGAAGATTCAAAATACAATAACATTCAAACGAGAATTGAAGAGCCACTTGATGAGTAAATACCCTACTTAGAGTAACTTAAGGATCACCGGGATGATCAAAGACGCTAACGGAGTGCTGCCCTCTCCATGGAAAATGGGAAAGATCATCATCGAACAATGAACTGATACCGTGTGCAAGCCGAGGCTTGACACTTCACAGCTACCTCGTATACATGTGTGAATTTGAATTTGAACTATATCTCACAGTCATACTATTTAACTTCTATCTCACTTGATTTATTTACCAATATATGTGGAACTTTAACTATTTGTCTCAACCACTATATATAACTTCTACCTCACTTGATTTATTTATACTTATTATCCTTGATATGCACTGAATCGCCTTATAACCCTACCTCAACGAACATGGTTTGTTAATATGACACAGGCCAAGCCTGCTCTCCATTTAATGACAATTGCACAATCATTATGATTATATATATTAATCGCGTCCATACAGTATATTGCCTTTCTACCTCACTATGCTCTTGTTGCTATTACTGCTTTTATTATCTTTGTATGCAATTCCTTTCTGTTAAGCGCTCTGATACCCACGGGTCTTGTCCGCGCTATACAAAACACTATAAATAAATAAATAAATAAATAAATCAACATTTGATATACTTATCTAAATCTATCCTACCAAAGGCATTGTGTTTACACCATAGTGTTCTAATGAAGAACAAGTGTGCTAGAATTCAGAGGAATCGAAAATGCAAGACTCACCCCAACATTATACTGGTAGAATAGGAGCTGTGGAAGTTAAAACATAAATCAAGCTCAGTAAAGACGCATGTAGACCTGTCATCCTTGGTGTGGTCTCTCCCCAAACCTTTTGCCTTTACCAGTCTAGTTTTCTGAATTTGTTTTGTTGGTCTTAGGACTCTGTGCACTTCACCACTGCTAACCAGTGTTAAGGTGCTTGTGCTCACTCCCTATGATATGGTAAAACTGACTAACACCTGATTGGCATATTACATTTACCGATAAGTCTCAAATAAAGTGGTAACCATAGAACTAGGACCTGCAATGTAAATGCTAGTATTGGGCCTGCAGTACTTATTGTGCCACCCACTTAAGTAGGCCTTCAAAACGTGGCAGAGCACCGTCATTGCAGCCTGAATGCAGTTTTAAACTGTCAATTAAACTTGGCAAAAAAAAATCTTTTCAAGAGTTAAACTCCCCTTCTATTACATGTAAGTCACATGTAGACAGTTGTAGCCCATATGGCAGGATGTATTATAATGAAAAAGGTCAGCTATGTACTTTTAAGTTTTACAAGACTTGGTAGTGAAAAACTCACCAATTCGTTTTTCACTACTGTGAGGCCTACCTCTCCTATAGGATTACATTGGATTGCCTTATTACATTCAATAAGTGATATCGTTTGATTGGGAACAGATAGGGATTTCATGACTGGTGTCTGAAAAATTGCAATTCACATTCCTCTCTAATGGAAAAGTTGGATTTTAGGTTACAATTTTGAAAATGCCTCTTTTATGAAGTTAGGACAATCTGTCTAGACAGAACCTGCACTACCGTAGTACTGAATCAATATTAACATTCATCAAGTAAACACAAGATACAATGAATTGTAAACCAATTCAACATGAATATTAAATCAAGAAATTAATTGCAAAAACAAATTATCCAACGTAATACATTGCTTCTTTTTATTCACGAGTGAGTTACAAGCTTGATGTTAACAAATCCCAATGCGTTTTGGGTGCTGCATGCACCCTTCTTCAGGGGAAATCTACAAGAGCATATAACAAAAATCATATCTGTGTATTACATATCATACAATGAATTATAATGATGCTCAGGCCTAAAAATTAACCGGGAGAATTTGCATTGCAAGACCATGCAAAAAAACCTAATTATTTAAAAAACTTAAGTGATACAAGTGTCTAAGGTGGAAAGTGGTCGAAGGTCAAACAATTGGCTGTGGAGAATGTGAACCGTAGTGAGGAGATGGCGATAGAGCTGCAAGGTGCTCTGTGGAAGCGACGCCAGACAACGTGTATTAATCAGAGTATACACTAAGCATGCATCCCTGCTCCAAATTGTGAAAAACTATCCATGTGAAAAAATACCTAAATGATGGAACCAGATGGAACCCTTGTACTTGTGTATCTAGAGAATACTCTAACACAAGAGAAAAGAGCTGTGAGAGACCAGGAAAAATTGGATATGCCACTCACCAAGGTCCAAAGTTATCATAGCTACTCTCACCTCTGAGGAGACTATTCCAACGTAAACACAATGGGTAACCGCTGAATTAACTGAATCTTGCGTAATGACACGATGTGCCAGTGAATACATTTAATTTCCACTGAAAGATAAGTGGAAATCCAATGTGTGAAGCAGTCAATCCTCACAATGCTGCTAAACAATGTGAAGACTCTAAAAACTGAGGCTCACCTCAGTCCAAATGAGAAGACCCCTTCTCGCTGTAGATAAAGTAATCCCACGACGCTGGACCGTCTGTGTACATAGGAAATTTTCTGATTAGTATAGAGAGCACTCTATAACGATATGTTAAGATTAAAAATAAAAAAAGGACCGGCCGTAAACTTACTTAATGACAGGAAAACGCTATCAATACGACTCCACGGTGTCCATGTTGCAGCGGGTGAATGACTCCGTGAAAAAGCATTCCGGCGTGTAGCATGGAAACAAACCTAGTCAAAAGGCGGACTGTGCTGCCTGCGCCCATGCGCAGCGGCCATCTTATAGTGTTTTTTTTAAGATAGAGGTTCATGCAAAAAAGTGACTGATGTGTACAGATTTATGTGCCAACCCCGTGCACCAATATGCTATATGCAAGATATCAACAATTAGTCTAAACGACCGAAAATAAAACCACAGAGTGACTATGAACCACATGCTAAAATCATAAAATGGAACCATGAAACAAGAATTAGAAACCTCTTACTACTACCAGTGCTAGCTACTAATAAAGTGAAACACTGGGAGAAACAATGTTGCCTTAAGTTTTATGAATGATTCTGTTTAGTCTGGATCACGAAAACGCTCCGATATCCTACTGCATGGACTTGTAATGCACGATTATGAAAAGCAGAAACATGCGAACAAGATGCAATCAACATGTGAGAAATCATAATGATGAACAATGCTCATAATCAAAAATAAAAACATTGTAAAAACATTAAATGTACTGCCCTGATGGAACAAGCTAATGGGCTGAAACAAGTAGTCAAATGGTAATGCCCGGCAATCGCATCAACAGTTTAACATGACATTGTGTGATGATCCTGCTCAAAGATCCTATCTGAACCAAGATTGACAATTAGTAAACTACATTGCATGCCATCTACTCTTAGCATAATCAGCTCAATTAGCATCACAAACAACAAAGTGATAGCAATAGACTAAACACATATATAAGATCTACTGAACAATTGTCAAGAACATAGTGATGTCTCATAGGCGTGTCAAGAATGATATTCTGAAGATGAAGACTTATCCTGTTGGTAATGGCAATCTAGATCATGGTTCTACTGCGAGTGACAGCTATGTAAAACAACATTGCTCCTAAATAACAAAATAAGAACAAAATTGAAACATAGTAAACTTTACCTGAGTGAAAAATAATCTACCCAAATACTATTAGAAAAGTGTGTGTTGCACCTCCTAGAGCCCTATCTAAGCTCCCCCTAATGTTATGTGTCCACATACTATCCTACTCTTCCACCCTGGTGTATGTGAGCTTAATCCGAAGATACTTACAGTTATATCTACATGCCTGAATTGAAAATGTTCGACCTGAATGTCACGTGTAAGTGCATTACCCAACAGGCCTTCATAGGAAACATGATAAATCCAATTTGTCGTAAAGCCCATGCGGAATTAACTTGTTCAGATATTTAATCCACCATTTTTCTCTCTGTGTTATGAATCTTGTCATGTCTCGGTCATTTCTCTGTGGTACTACCTCAAGAAGGGTAAATAGTGTTTGTGCTACCGTAGGATTTGCCTCCAACCAATGAGTGGCTAACGGCGAGCTTAGTGTGCGTGTTCTGATTCTACTTTTATGCTCAGTTATCCTTGTTCTGAATGAGAGTTGTGTTTGGTTTTTAACTCTCCTTGAGGTGGAACTTTTAATCTAATGGTTTTGAGTTGTAGGAACATTTTTCAGATTTCAAGTTAGTATCAAAGTAGAAGAAACACTCATACACTGCCAAATACTGAGTAATACAAACTATGGCAGTAAGGGTTTACCATTGTAAATGTTGTAAATGTCTTTGAAGGATAGTAGCAGCATGTGTAGTTTTTTTAGTAATGAATGCATTCTGTGTTAGGTTTATATTTCCATTTAATTTGTTCTGTGACACTCTGAAAAAGCTAATGCAACTGACTACTATACACTAAACACACTACAAAGTTATTATGTTTTTACAGTTCACGGCTGGCTGATGTACCGAGCGTTAAATGCATTTCCAGTGAGATGGGGTTCCTGCATGTTGTCACACTCGGAGTTCACGTTGGGCTACTAGGGAGTGGGCATCTCGATTCGAAAGCAGTTCCCAATCATAGTTAAGCAAACATGGACAGAAGCCCAGGAACGATTCACAGCCATTACATGCCAATGGGATGGACGGGATATAATATTATCTCAGTGTACTTCCCGCTGGCACTTCACTCGCTGGTGCTTCCAGCCCTCATCACATTCATCCTGGCACTCCCTGGAGGAGAACTCCTTATAGGCGGTGATTTTAATGCCCCAATCTATGATATGCTCGGCCGTATGCCATCTAGAGAGCAGCATGGTCCAAATCCCTGATTTGCCGAATTCCTTGAGGCACTAGGCCTCATAGATTTATGGCGGTACAAATTTCCTTCAGAACAGCAATACACATTTCAATCTGGGGCACATATTAGCCTATCCAGCTATGTTACACTACATACTTGCGCTGGCAGATAGTCTAGGGAATTTGGAAGAGGCGACTCACCTACCCAGAGGTAATCCTGACCATTAGCCAGTAGTAAAGACAATATGCATCCAGCTAAAATTCCACGCCGCATCTTTCTTATATATTTCTAAAAAAATCCTAAAATTGGAAAAACTCTGAACAAAATGACAAAACACTATTTCCAGGAGAACAACCACTCAGTTGCCTCTCCAGCAGTTCTATGGGAAGCATATAAGACAGTCCTCAGAGGGCAGGCCATTTTGACAATTCTGGCCACAAAAAGGAACCTTAGAACAAGAGATGAGCCATGCAGAGAGAGCACATGTCATGAATCCCACAGAAGACACTGCCCACGACCTTCATTTAAAAAAGCAGGTTTATAAAGAATATCTATGGGAGGAAACGAAGTCTAAACATTTAGCCACCCAACATAAAGTATACAACGTAGGTGACAAAGGGGGGGAAATGTGGGCTTAGCTAAATAAAATAGAGCGCACTAGTCAATGGGTGACATAGTTACAATTGGATGAAGGAAACTCCATAACATACCCTCAGAGGATAGTTAATGTGCTAGAAGCACAGTAGCGGAAAGTATATACCCGGAAACCACTGCTACAGACAGGGAGGCACAGCGATTCCTCAGAGATATCACTATGCCCACACTTACACCAGAAGAAGCCCACGACCTTGAGACTTTACCACAGATGAGTGAACGTTGGCTATAGGATCTATACAATCAGGGAAAGCCATAGGACCTAATGGCATACCCATTGAAATATACAAAAAAAGCTACAACAATTACACTGCATGTATTGAAGATGTATGTAGACATCCTAAAAATTGGTGACCTCCCTAGAGACCAACGTATACTAACAATAATACCCATTCACAAACCCGGTAAGCCCGCCATGGAATGTGTGTCATACCGGCCTATCTCGCTGCTCAGTGCAGAGGCCAAAATACTATCTAAAACCCTAGCAGCCATTCCAACTGGAACTGTCCTCCACGAAGCCTCCCCGCTAGAGGATAGGCTCCTCACAGAATGGATAGATAAATAGGCCATCTCCCTTACTTACCACAAAATCATCAACAGCCAACCAGATCCCACACAAGGCCTCCGCGAAAAATATCAAAGGTAGGTGGGGGACTTAGACACGACTGATTGGCAGGAAGCCTTAGCATCCCCTCGAGAAGTGGCAATATCCTCCAAATTGAGATTAGTACAACTGAAAATACTCCATTGTATTTATTATACTAGAGTAACCCTTCGCAAGATAGGGAAACCTGACAACCGACGCTGCCTGAGACAATGCAGGAGGGAAAGCACCTTCTATCACACACTGTGTGAATGCCCAGGTTTAGTATCCTACTGGGACACAATTATGAACGTTATTCCACCAGTGGGTGGAGTGACAATTACCCCTGAACCCAAGAGATGTATTTTAAACAAATGGGAAGCAACAGTTCTCAACCATGCGGGTCAGGACTTGCTAACAAATAGGTATGATGTTGACAAAATGCAACATAGCTAAACACTAGGGGGGATCAACCCGCTCTGGCATATCAAGAATGGCGAGGGGACATGGATAGAGCAATGGTGGCTGAGAGGGCGGCATATATGCATTGGGGATGCCCTAAAAATGGGAAAGAATATGGGAAAAGTGGGGCACTTACTGAGGGAACATTTGTGCTCCGCCCCCAAGTGGGTCATCTGTGGAGTCGAGTTGAAAATTCAGAGTATGGAACTGTGTCAATCCAATTATGATAAGACAGAATGTAATAGTTGTATGCTACAACAGATGAACCAGATGTAATAGGAAGCACAAATACTGTCAAATATGTTCCTGAACCGTTACAATGTCAATATTATTTGTAATCAATAGAAAAAAGAATTTGAAAAAAAATAAATGTGTTTCCAGTGAATGGGGTCCAGCAGACGCCAGAAGGCATTTTCAGATGCTACTTTTGTACACATCTGTACAGTTGTGCGTTGCATTTAGTGGTATGTGTAATTATGTTTTATAAGAAAAAGTTACTTATTCAGTGGTGTTTGTTGCACTGCTGAGTGCTGTGTCTCCAGCCTACATCTCCTCCCCTGAGTAATCCTTAAACTGCTCTTTTTCACTACTCTAGGACTAAATGCTAAAACAGGGTACTAGGCTTCCTGGTATCAGCGTTGTGGTACAGGACCCCAGGTATTACAATTTAGCCTCATTATGCCTGTCTGCCCATACCCTCCAACCCTGGATTCATGTTAGTGGGCTCGAAGTATATTTCATGCAGTAGTTCATCACAACCTTACTATCTGCATTGTAAACCAAGTGACTTTCTGATCTTAGTTATTGTTGGATGGTGATTTATTAGTAGGTGTGTGTTTGTACCTACAGCTAATAATAACACCAACATCACAATTAAGGTCTAGTCAAGTCTCAATAAATTAATCCTTGCTCAACCCTTGGTAGCTTGGCCGATGAGTAATCAGGCTTAACGTTAGGAGACAGGTGTATAAAGCATTAATTATCAACAAAAGAGTAAATAAGTAAAAGACACTATGAATCGAACACCAATGTATAAACATAGAGAATATGTTTATCTTTAAAATGACTCCCCAATGACAAGAATCCAATGTAGGGAAGTGTAGATATGAATTTTTACATTTAAAGAACAAAGTCCTTATTTGCGCCTAAACGTATGAAGCGCTACCCGCAGCTATCTGGTCGTGCTTGACCTAGACAAAGTTTCAGGCTGACCACATGGAGTACAGGTCAGATGAAATGAGTGGTTGAGCCTGGTCAAGTGTTCACCTTTTGACTTTGGGCCTTAATTAGAGTTTGCCAGATGGGAAACTCTGTCACAAACATGACAGATATTCTGTCCACCATATTACAAGTGCCATAGGATGTAATGCACTTAATACGGCAGACGAGCTATCTTTCAAATTTTTGAAGGAGCATCATGGTATGCCAAACCCTAAATCAAACCCTTATGTGAGTTCTTGGAGCTTTTTTTCTTGACGTCTAGCAATCGGTCTTCGGATACGAATTTCGATTTGATGATGCTGGCCCGTGCAGTGCCATGCCTCAGTGAGTTCCAGAGGTCTTTATCTTCATCGTCGATGGCGAGGAGCTTTGGAGCTATCAGTGGAGCAAACCTACACAGTCAGGCGTGTCACAGTTCGACGTTGCCAGTTTGACTCTTAGTGCTGATGCCGGTCTTCTCATGGAGCTTTTACACAAAAGTTGGCAAAAAGTTCCCAAATGTTCAGATCTTTCTCTGAGGTTCTTTGAGTTGCAGAAAGGGTGCACAGCAGCAGCCAAGAGTCAAGAATAGAAGTGAAGGGGAGGAGCTACGCTAGCAAGCAAGATGGCCGCATAAGCTCCCGGCTCCGCCGACCTCCGCCAGCAGCTCGTATATCCTGTAATTTATCCTGACCTCGCACCGGGCTCCCGTGCACATGAGGTGTTCCTTATTCTTAAGGTGCAATCCTGAAATTTCAAGCTTCTCGGGTGACGAAGATATGCCGTGTTCCATTCTCGGCCTAACTCAGTGTGGAAGCCGAGGCCTCGATTTCTAGCCCATCCTGGTTAGAGTTGATCAACATCGGCCGCGGGACCTAAGCTGCGCCCGGTCTCCCGGACTGGGATACAATTATTTCTCCGATTGGCTGCTCAGTGAACTGTTTACATCGAGGACGCAACAGAGTGAGGCACCGGTTGCTGTGGTCAAGGGTACGACGCCCGGAGACTCCGTTACCCTCCCGGGGTGGACGGGCTTGGCCCCCGCTAGCGGCGACGGTGTTGATATTGCAAGGTGGAGAGTGCCCGCTGTTGTCATCGGCTCCGTGTGTGCCTGGTACCCCGGAGTAGACGACCTCCGGGGTCCGGGTCCTGCTTCTTTGCTTCGTGAGAGGGAATGGAGGGGGCGGATGGCACACCATCGCTGCAGACCGTAATGGCCGCCATTGGGGCGCTCCACATGCAGATCACCGTCATGTACCAGAAACTAACCCTGGGCGTAGTGGGCGTAGTGGGGCTTCGCGGAGCTACGTGAAGTGGGCGAGAAACTACGCCCACCTCCGCACTCAGCGTAGCCCCACTACGCACCGCAGGCCTCCCTCCCGCCCTCCCTAAATACTTTAAATTAAATCTGTAAAAGAATTAAAAGGCACTTACCTTGCCCGCCGCTGCCCGCCGCTGCCCGCCGCGTCCCCGGGGCTCGCTCTCTTCATCGCCGCCGTCTTGATCTTGAGTACTAATGCGCATGCGCGGGCGGCCGCGCATGCGCATTTCTCGTGAGAAATGCGCATGCGCGGCCGCCCGCGCATGCGCATTATTACCCAAGACGGCAGCGATGAAGAGAGCGAGCCCCTGGGACGCGGCGGGTAGCGGCAGGCAAGGTAAGTGCCTTTTAATTCTTTTACAGATTTAATTTAAAGTATTTAGGGAGGGCGGGAGGGAGGGGGGTGGCGGACAGCTACGCTCCGTCTGCGGAGCGTGCGTAGTGCCGAATTCTACGCATGCTATGCAAAATGCGTAGAAGCCGGCACTACGCACACTCCGTGCACGGAGCGTAGCTGCCCGCCCACCCTTACCAGAAACTGTCTGTGACAGTGGACAATATCGGTCTGAGACCAGACGACGACACCTCAACATGTTTACAGCAAGCAGTGGTACCCGTGGAGTATTGTACGCTTGAATTTGAGGTCCCCGTGCGGAAGCCTGATTCCATATGCTTTGTTGACTCTCGTGTAACAGATAGCACGCCTGTGATCATCATCAGCTCTCCCTGCTCGAACCCTATCCTGCCGAATATTGCCATGGACAGTCTCAAGTGCCATAACCAGTTCCTCAGTGACTATCGAAGAGAATCGCCATCCTTTTTCTCCTTTCTTTGCCTTCTTTGTTGATATTGTGAACTTTTATCCTATTTTCGATCCGATTCTTCTGACTTGAACTTCTATGAACGCTTCGATTCCCCCATTGTGATTGTGGTTTGGATTATAAGGGCTCTTATAAAGAATTGTACTGGCCAGGGTTGAATCTGATTGTTGCGGCGTGATAGAATATCTTGATCTGAAACCGGGATTGTGTCCAATAACGTAACGGGAGTCGGGTGGTTTTAATGTCCTCCCCTGGTTGGATTCCGTACTTTGCCTCATACTGTATTGGATATATTTTGGGGAGGTCGCTTATGACGGGGGTAAGGGAGACCGGGAGTGTGTTTTTATTCTTCTCCTCCACTCACTTTCTTTCCTTCTTTTAGGGTAAGTTTCTGGGCGACAGGCACGCTGTTAATGGGGTAGGCCGTAGCCATTGCAGGGGTGCAGGGTGGGGGGGGGGGTTTGTTATTTTGTCTTTGTTTTGTTCTATGGCCCCTTTTTCTTTCTTTCTCTCTTTCATTTTAGGGTATTCTTCTGGGCGACAGGCACGCTGCTAGTGGAGTAGGCCGTAGCCATTGCAGGGGTGCAGGGTGGGGGTTGCGTGGGGGGTTTGTTATTTTACTTTGTTTTGTTCTATGGCCCCTTTTTTCTTTCTTCTTGCAGTGCTTTTGGTTTCATCCTGAAGTATATGAGTGGGCGGGGTCTGGGGTGGGCGGCTACGAAGATAGATCTGTTGTTTGGTTCTTCACCCTCATTGAGCTTACTAGCGCTTGCGTCTTTACTGTTTCTTTAACTTGGTCCACGACTACCTTCTTACACCTACCCGCATTTATTATACCTTCGAATGTGTGGCTCCGGATATCCTGTATCTTCTTCTTCATCTTGTCTCTGGGAGGGGGGAGGGGGGGGTTTAATGTGAAATGAAACCTCATGACTATCCTTCGATCTGTACTATTTTCAATGTACCGTATATCCTTTACCGCTGCCGGACCTCAGGGTTGCCGGCTGAAGAGCTGTGTTATTGTACCTCCTGATGCATATCGCCTACATTTGGTGACCGGCCCCTGTGGTTGTAGGCCTACTTCTGTAATTTTTGTTAAACGATATAATAAAGGTTTTAAAAAAAAAAAAAAGAATAGAAGTGAAACTGGTTAGCGTGAGTTGCGTTGAAGTGGATGTTGAAGGTGTTTTTTCCAGCACTTTTCTACCTTTTTCTGCTCAGGGAGTCTACTCCTTATCTTTCAAGACAGGCAGAATCCTTCTGTTGTGGAGCCTTTAGAGTGTAGCAGGTGCAGTCTTTTTGAGTGCAGTCCTCTCTTATGCAATCCAAGGGTCCATTCTGGGCTGGCAAGAGGTGGGATTACCAATGGAGTTACAGTTTCAACCCTCTGCTATGACAACTTCCCAGGAAATGTGGCATATTTGTGTCCTAGAATGCACATCTCAGCAAAAATCTAAATGCAGAAAATCTCTTTCTGGAGTTCAGGTCTGGTGAACTCAACCCACAGGTTTGGCTAACTGTTCCTTACACTCCCCTTCCAGCCCCTCTCCTAATCTAATTAGAGAGGCTCTCATATGGCTAGGGATCAATGAAGTGGGGGCTGGCCTGAGTACTGTGACATTTGAGATTCTCCCTTTGAATACCAAATTATCTCCTCAGCAACCTTCCCGTCCTAGCTTAGCCAGGTACCAAATCTCCTCCTGCCAAATGATTGTATTATTTCAGCCCAGGCCTCTTCACACCTAATCAGGGAGCAGCTTAGCTCTGGCGGCCAAAGGCTGGCCAATCAAAAGATGCTGCTACAGGGCTGCCTTAAGTAACTTCAGGAAAGTAAGTTTTAAAACTAATGTCCTGCAACAGTTATAATAAATGTTACTTTGGCAAGTTGTTAAAATTATTAAAACTATTATCTTGATACCTTTAATTATGTTGCTAGATAACTTCTGTTAAAAGGTAGACAATATTAAAGTTCAATAAAGCCTTCCCATGATAGCCTATAGAGCTACCAGCACTACAATGGTGAAAAACTACTTTTGGCTGTGTTTCTCTCACCAGGACATATCAAATATCTTTTATAATGTCCCTGCATTTTAGAACAAGACACCCTATCATGTGTAATAAAACAGTAGTTTTAGACTTTGGAAGTACTTTTAATTCCAAAGTCGAATTGGGATGCAATTTTATTTTAAAACCAGCCTGCAAGTCAAGACTAGCTTTGAAACGACACTGGATACCAAAGCTGTGCACACTTTAGAGCATTAAGTCCACTGGGGTCCCTAAACCTAAAAGACCTATAATACACTAGAGACTAAAAGATAGGTTGTCTGAATCAATTACTACTACACCAATTACATATGCTTTTCAAACAGGACACTGGTACATTTACAGTCTGGGCCTGGTTAGCAGAGCCCAAGGCACATTCAGAATCTGTAACCACCAGTATCAATCAAACAATGGGGGTGATAAGGGCAAAAAGGAGACTTTCCTTCACTTATCACTCATTTTCAAGTGAATACATTTCCAAAGAATTGTATCATAAGTAGCTGACATTGAAAAAACAATACAAAATGTAAATGAGCTCAACATTGTAAAGAATTTGCTTACGCTCTGTTTCAAGATGTACACAATGTTAATTAATGTACAACAGCTGTAGCACTGTCTGACAACCAGTGCTGTATGTGCATAGTATGCTCTGAATAAACAAGATATCATGTAAAATATCTTCATGATGCTTATATACGTTTTATTGTTGAAATAAGGATAAACCGGTATACATGTAATAAAGGATCACTAGATCAGCACCAACTGACACAGAGGTGTTCTAATCCTTAGCCCATATATTTCAAACCCCACAATACACAGAATACAAGCTCCAGGGAAACAGGAATATTCCTTATAAAGTCTGTAACATAGGCTTATTAGGAAATACAGTATGTAATATAAACATCACATATCTACCCTCTTTATTAAGGTCATAAGCAAACTTTTAACTTTAAAATAACTAGTAATTAAAATACATAAAGCTGAATTTAATCATTAAACCTAATGGGGACCTTTTTGATCCTTATGCTTCTTCTTACAACCTGTGTAGATTGATTTTGTTTTTATTTGATTACCTCAATGTTGTTCCTCTTGACTTAAGCCAAACAGGATACATTCCAACACTGACCATTGCTCAACTTCATATCCTGACCTCTAATGACGATAATGCAAGCAGGTTCCCTGAACTTAGACTTGCCCTTTTGCAACAGTAGAGGATCCTTGACACAAACTCAATAACCAATGGAGAAATTAATGTCCCTTCTTGTTAACATTCATATTTATGACGACTGACCTCATCACTCACATATTTTGCTTTGATGGCTTTATTTACCACATTACATTCATCATCCAATTCTTCCACGGTCCAAAATGGATTCAATGTGGCTATAACTTGCTCCCTCTCATTAATTCAAATGGTATAGCTACAGACACAGAATGTGGTGTGGTTCTGTATACCCACACCACATCTCTGACAGCTTTCTCGAAGTCAACTCTTACCATTATTGCACTTTGGATAAACTCAATAAATACCCTGTTGAATCTCTCGACTTTTCCATTAGTTTATGGGTGATAAAGCAGGGTGTGTAAATGTTTCACTCTTACATTTGTTAAAAGTTCTTGCATGCTAAGCGATGTCAATTGCACCCCATTGTCCATCAATAATTCTTCAGGAACACCTTCTCTACTGAACACATTATGTAGAAATGGAAACCCAGTTTTTTTGTGGTGGGTTAAAAAACTCCTTGCACCTCCACCCAAAGAATTTCATGCAATTGGGTAGTAAATGGACCGGACCTAAAAAATCCACAGAAACTCTTTGCCATAGTTTGTTCATACACAATATTGGTTTGCAAATTGGTGTGGATGTTGACAGATGCTTATCAGTGTACGAACATTGTATGAATTTACTTGCCAAGATTTTAACCTCATGATAAACTTTGGGCTACCAGAAAGCATTGCCGATCCTGTGCCTAGTTGCCGTCATTCCTAGATGACCAGCATGGGCTGTCTCCATTATCCTTTTACTAAAACAGGTTGGTGGAATGAATTTTCTCCCTCTAACCATCAATTGTTTTTCAACAGAAGGGTTAATTGGCAATTATGTAATAGGGATGTAAGTCAAGTTCAATAGATCTTTCTTTAGGCCACATAACTATAACAGAGTCCATAATCTGCTTCAACACAAGATCATTTTCTAGAGCATTTACCCAATCTCCCATATTAGGACAAATTACTGTATCTTCCAGACTCGCAATAATGCATTCCTCAATGTCTTCCTACTCTTTTGAATTCATCTTAGCATCTTGAATCAAAAGCCTAGATCAAAAATCTGCCTTGACGTCTTTTCCTCCCACAATGTGTTGCACAGAAAAGTTTAACTCCAACAATGTGGTTGCTAGCTTGGCCAGTCTTGCTGTTGCTTTCTTTATGTTATTACCAGATAAGATTTCCACTAACGGTTTGTGATCTGTCCTTGACCATAATTTCCATCCCCATGAATAAGACCTGAACTTCTCTACTCTCCAAATGCATGCCAGCATTTCTTTTTCAATTACTAAATACCTTAATACCACATATTTCATCATTCTTGTCGCAAACGTAATTGTTACCTCCTTGTTACCAACCATTTGAGACAACACTGCACTGAACTGGCATCCACTGTGACATTTGGAGCCCAAGCTTCCACATATGCTTGAAGGGCAGGAGCAGTCAAAATACTCTCTTTGGTAAGTTGAAAATGTTCTTGACAAGTAGACGTCCATAAGAAATATTCGAGCTTTTTTATATAAACATCGAAAGCATTCAGTAAGACTCGCAAAGTTTTTAAGACTTTAGCATAAAACACACATAAGCTTATAAAGGATCACAATTGATCTTTTTCAATGGGGTCTGGGGCATTTACAATGTCATCTACAATACCGGGTTTAGGTTTAAATCCATTCTAAGAAAGTATGTGACCAAATATTCAGTCTCGTTAACCGCAAAGATACCTTTGTCCTCCCTTACAGTGCCTCCATTGTTTTGCAAAATTGAAAGAACTTGTTCCACCATTTCATTGCGTCTTTCTTCTTACTCAATGTGGACAAATATGTAATCCTGAAACACAACCATATTGGATACACCTTGAAACATTACTTTCTGAAACACAGAAGCAGCCTCAGCCAATTCAAATGGCATTCTGTAAAAATTGAAAATGTGCCATCAGGTGTGACAGAAGTTGTTAAATGGTGAGAACACTCATCTAATAACAATTGATAATAGGCTGCATGCAAATCCAATTTAGAAAGCCACTCGGACTGACCCACAGCTATAATAAAATCATCAAAACGTGGTAAAGGATAGTTCTCCACCCATATGTTTTCACCAGATTTCTTCTTGGCTAGAACAATGGGAGATACCTACAAGGTGGCATCCATTTTTTCAATGCTTTTCCTTAACATTAGTTAATTTCTTATGCTATGTGGAACATTGCGTAGCTTCAGAGGAGAGATACCTTCCTTGACCTTAACATTGTGAGACTTTTTTTATCAAACCAATTTTTTTAATAAAATATTTCTGAGTTTCTTTTTCCATTGTGTGTGATCAGATACTGCATTTATCAATGATACAGGATTCTTTCGGCCGTCAGGTTTCATTATCATGCAAAATTCTGCTTTGTGCCACCATCCCAGGACAAGTATACCTTTATTTTCTACATATACTTTGCCACGTATGGTTTTAGCATCAAAGGTTATATCGCCCCAGAAATACCCTCCCAGATCTATCCTACCACCTTTGAATGCAGAGGTGATTACATCTGGAGGTAACAACAGCCTGTGTGACCATGATTCCTTATGCTTATCAATAGAAATTCTGGTAATTCTGGCACCCGGATCATAAGTAATAGAATATCAATATCAGCAGTATTTATCTAAATCAAATGATTGCTAACTTTCTTCCCCACTTGAATGTTGTTGATCTCCATGCAATCAACAGATAAGACCAGCACTTCTACTTTTTTTTATAGTTAACTATCAACTACATGATCTTGAACGTACCCCACAAATATACTTCAGCCTCACCTGCACACTTTTCCAAAATGGAAACCAGTTTTTCATTTCCAGCATTCTTGTGCAGCAGCGGGGCAATTTTTATAATTAGACACACATGAACTTGACCCATATCTATAACACTATAATTTAAAATGTTGAGTCCTTCCACATCTGGTATTTCTATCCATGGAATTTCCCCCTTTATTGAACTAGCATCAGAGGCATATGGAGAACGTAAGTCTTTGGATGATAGATTGACATTTACTACGCTTGTGATGGAAGTTTTGACTTCTAGTTGTATAGCATCCAATTGTGAACATTCAATGCTTTTTGCTAAATCTATCGCCTCATACAAGGATGGGTTTTTACACAATAATAACTTTTATTGAATCTTTTTTGAATAACATTTAGATGCTATATGATCCATGATTAATTGAGAAGTGAAGTTCTCAAAATCGCAGTAACCAGCTAGAATTTTCAGCGCAGTTATGTGAGGGTTAAAAGATTCATTGGGACCTTAAACACGTGTAAAATATTTGTGCCTGTATACAACCAGATTAACTTTTCCCTCAAAATAAGTGCCCAACTGTTTTTCCAGCCATCTGATATTCATCGAAATGTTTACTATCATGAACTGTATAATCAGGTAAGTGGTCAAAAACATTCCGACCTTCAACACCTAAGTAGTAATATAGCAGAGTATGCTTTGTATCCGCTATACATTTTATTTTTTATTATTTTTAAATGATGTCCTCATCTTCACCAAGACTTTCAAAGATTTAACAAGCCAATTTATTCTCCTTGCTTCTGGGGGCCCCTTGGCTCACTGTTTCTGTCTAGGACCATTGACCTTCCTCACGTGATTGAGGACTGGTGAAATCATAGGGCCGTAGTGCCAAATAGAATTTTGATTATGGTTATTAAGACTTTAATTAATTAATCAAGTACCTATGCCGTGCTCATCTTGTGAAGGGTTGCCAAATGTTGGGAGGGTCGTCGTTTTCAGCATCTAATTCCAGTCCTGACATATTAACTGCAGCTCTAAGCCAGTCTTCCCTACCTGAGGGGGTAGCAGATTTCCACTTAATGCAGATCTCTCTTCTTGCTAAAAGTATTAAGTATAGTAGGAGAGCTTTTGGGTTCTGTGAGCATACCCCCTTGGTTAGATCATTCATACCAAAGAAGACTAGAGGTAGGTCAACTTCCAAATCGATGTCAAGAATAGATGATAGATTATCCCGACGCCCTTCCAAAAAATATCTAGTATTGGGCATTGGAAAAAAATATGCAAGTCATTGAAGTGGATTAGGGCACATCTGGGACAGCTTGGTGGCGGATCTGGGGCAAATGTTGCAATTTTTGCTGGTGTGTAATATGGCCTGTCTATTACAAAGAAATGGTTTTTTTTCAGGGTGGCCGGTTTTACATATTTGTATAAGAACCTCAAAGATGTTTCAATTAATTCCTCGATATTCGGGGCAAGTAGCGTTGATTTCCAAATTGATGCAGGAGTGGGAATCTTAACTTCCTCTGCTTCTTGAATTTGTGCATACAAAAGAGCTATCTCTTTCTTCCTTGAGCTCGGATCTTGCAAAAGCTGATCTACTTCCCAATTTCCTGAGATGTCCTCAGCTTCTGATTCATACCAAGATTTTAATTGAAGGTATTTAAATCTTGACAACTGGGGACCTATCTTAGCTTGTAAAAGTTCCCAGGGAAGAATGCCCTCTGAATCAACCAAATCTGACCATCTAACCATCCCTGAATTTTTGATTGGTGTAGGCAGGCTATCTTTCAGGCAGGGTGGTGTCCCAGGAGAGACCCAAATTGGGGCAAAATCAGAGAAATATCCTATGCCCCTAATGCTTCTTATTTTATACCAGATGGAAAGTGCTGATTTTAACACCTTAAGCCAAACTCTCTTGAAAAATGTGTGTGCACTAAATTTATACAAAAAGCCACCATAGAGCCCTCCCCCCTCCACCAAAACCAATTCCCTGAGTACTCTGCCCCATGCTGATTGTTCAGGATAAGATAATAGTATCCTAATACCCTTGAATTGGAAAGCCATCAGGTACTAGTTGATGTCCGGGAGTGCTAATCCTCCTTTGAGGAGCTTTTTCCACAACATCCTGGCCTTCTTCTGACCCCAAATAAAACTACCAATTTTCCCCTGTATTCTGCTGATGTTTTTACTTGGACAGATTAGTGGGATTGCGTTGAAGATATATGTCAGCTTTGGAAGCACTGACATTTTTACTAAATTGGCCCTCTCATAGATGGTCAAAGGGAGGTGCTTCCATTTAGCAAACAAATAATCTAAATATTTCTCGATTTTCCCCAGGTTTATCAGCGGGACTTCATCTAGTTCTTTGACTACTTTGATTCCGAGATATCTAAATTCTCTACTTTCAGAACCATTTCTGTATACTGTGTTCCAGCACATTATTTCAGTCTTATCTGAATTTACAAGGTACCCTGAAACCTTACCAAATTCCCTCGGAGTGTATTCGAGTTGCGGCATAGAATGTTCTGGATTGCTGGTATAAACCATGATGTTGTCAGCATATAATGCCAGTTTTCTACTCAAAGTCCTATGAATTAAAAGGGATAATGGCATTGTTCAGTCTCATAGTCTGCGCTAGGGGTTCTATATAGAGATTGAATAGAAGGTGGGACAGGGGACATCCTAGTCCCCCTCTGAATTGAAAAGCTTGGTGTCAAAGAACCGTTCAAAAGAATTTTAGCCAAAGCATCTGAGTAACAGTGCTTCACCGTCTGTATGAACACCGGGCTTAAGCCCATAGCCTCTAATGTTCCCCAAAGATACCACCAACACACCCTGTCAAAGGCTTTAGCAGCGTCGATTGCAACTACTGCTAAGGGATCTGTCCTTGCAACTGCAAGGTTGATGTTACTTATGAGCAACTGGGTTCGTTCTTGAATCACCCTGCCTGACATAAAGCCCTTCTGATCTGGATTGATCAAACTAGATGCCAATTTCGCCAATCTCCCTGCTAAAATGCCCATAAAGGTCTTATAGTCGGCATTCAGCAGGGAGATTGGACGGTAAGAGTCTGCGGCCAGGGTTTTTTTTTCCAGGTTTTAAAATTAACACCAATGTAGCCTCACTCCAAGATTTTGGCATCACCCCATTGAAGCAATATATTGAATTAAAGAAAGTAAGGAGCACCGGCAGGAGATCTTCCTGTAGTAATTTGTATATTTCATTGGGGAGGGCATCTAGACCAGCGGCTTTTTTTTATTTTTTGCTCGTTTTATTTGGATCTTTATCTCCTCTGTCGTTATGGGGGCATCAAGTATCTCTCTGGAGGCCTCCGTGAGAGTAGGCAAGGACTTATTTGCTAGCCAGGAAGATATCTCAACCTGAGTCGGTTCAAGATCTTCTTTATAAAGATCTGAAAAAAGGTGAATTGTATGTCTTCCTGGTTAGTTTATTTGTTGCCCCTGTTATCTATGATTAATTAATTTATGTCGTTCTTAGCTCTATCTAGCCTGGCCTTCCAGGCGAGGAGTGTCCCTGCCTTCTCTCCATATTCGAAGTTCTCCATGTGTCTGAATTGCCACTGTGATTTACACTTTTGATCTAAAAGTATGCTAAATTTTTGTCTAGCCTCCTCCAACTTTTTATCAACTAACTCAAATTTCCCCAGGTCGCCTACACTAAGCGTACTCCTTTCTCCCTCCAGGGCGGCTATCATCCCCTCTAATGCTAGTAAATCCTGGGATTTTTGTCGATTTTTTGGGTTTATTAGGGTGTGCAAATGGACTCTCAGGTAGGCCTTATAGGCATCCCATACCTGGTTGATAGAGGTTGAACCCAGATTGATAGAGAAGAATTCTAAGGAGGATCTGCTGATTGATTGTATGATCTCCCTGTCGGCAAGCATCACTCTATTCAATGTCCATCTAGGATGTACACACTTCCCGCTGATGGCATATACAGTTATTAAAGGGGCATGGTCTGATAAATGTATCGGCTGAACCGAGATGCTTATGATGTTATTTAGATTTTCTTTATTTGCCAACATGTAGTCAATCTGAGAGGAGTGTCTGTATTTTTTACTATAGTACGCATATCCCTGGACATCTCCTTTCTTGGATCTCCATATATCCACTAAGCTTAAGTTTAAAATTACGTTTTTCATTACCCTTCGTGATTTAGGGGTTGCTATTGTGTACTTTAAGTTGTAAGTTGGAGCTATCCTTCTCGGGGTCAAGTCTTATGTTAAAGTCTCCACCGACTATCAGCGGAGGATTTGCCAACATTAAGCAACCCTGTAATTTAACCAAAAATCAAGGATCGTCTGTATTCGGACTATATTACGATGAACATGTCATCTGAACCCCCCCAAGATCTAAAAGAGCAACTACCCACCTACCAGACTGGTTTGTTTGGACAGACCTAATACTACAGGCCACTCCTTTCTTGATCAAAATTGCTACCCCATGGCTACTCAGTGTCTGTTGCGAGACACAAAAACACTGTACCCAAGGGGTCTTAGAGAAAACCTCACTATACTCATTTGGACTTAAGTGTGTCTCCTGAAGTAAGCAAATCTGTACTGGGGCAAGTTCTAAACATTTCAGAATCAATCTTCTCCTACGTGGACACCTCAGGCCATTTAGGTTCCATGACAAATATTAGATTTTAAGGCTATCTGCCACTTTACCCATCGCAGCCTTGGGCACCATCACAGTTACTACACTCCCTTACTACCTTCTTACTAAAAATGCGAAAGTTAGGAATAGATGAGGTATTTTTTCTTTTAATTCCCACTATAAATTGTAAACTATCAATAGACCTAAAAAAGCTTCGAAAGACCTATACCAGTGACTGCATTTTACTGGGGGTTCTTCTGGTTCGTGTAGAAAAGGATTTGAAGGAGCAACAGGTTGTATTGTGGCAGAATGTTACAAAAATGAATAAATGAGAATATATCAGACAATGGTAAAGTCAAGGGACAAATGAAAGAAGTCTCTAATGAAAGATAAAAGCATTACAAATAAATAAAGAAGAGAAAATTAAATAAAACTGTCACTGTATTCCTTTGTCATACCAGTAACACGAAAAAGAAGAAAGAAGAAAAAAAAAACCTTGAAAATATAGAGTATCAAAAGATGTAGAAGTTTCCACCACTTTCAGAAAGAGCATGTCAATCGATGTTACATGTTAATCGCTGTTAACCCAGTGATGGAAATGAAGATAAGCATATTAAGGTCTGTTAACACAAAGCAGGCATGATTAAAAGTGTTGCAGTACCACCTTCCACCATAAGGAGTGCTATAAAAACAATGCTGCCTCAATAGTAATTCAGTTCATCCTTTTAGGTGAAATCTTTAATATTGTTCGAAGTACTTCCTTTCGTAGCAAGAACAACACAGGGATCAGGACTCATACAAGAGGAGCCACACTGCAGCCAGAAAAACAGTTTAGCGGAGAAACCACACAGGAGAAACCTCACAGCAAAAGGTGAGAGCTGCTGAAAATAATTCTGTCTCATTTCCTGGGAGAGCTCTGTGAGGCTTGCAATTGTGGCTTTGGGTGAAAGCGGCGGTATCAAACGCACTCTGTGGAAAGCACGCGAGGCGTCTAAACGCGTAGAATAAGAGAACTTTTTTTTCTAGCCCAATCTTGCGAGTCAGCACAAATGAAAGCAACAGTTATGCAGCAGTTATACCCAGGCACTAGTAAACGAGATGTCTGGTAGGAAACACTACGTGTAACAGGGGCCGAAACTAGATCACTAAGAAGGAAGCTGGAGTAGCTATTCAAACTGAACACTGAGGCATATTATCAAGGGGGTTTATCTCCGCTTTTTTGGCTTTAAAAGCCAAGAAAGCGGAGATAAAATTATCTCCCTATTACCTAGCTGTCGCTAACACCAGTTAGCGACAGCTAGTAGGAGATAGCGACCATCTTGGGCCCCACTTTGCATGCCAGTGATATTTATCACTAATGATATGCAAAGTGGGCGAATATCTCCAAAAGCTAAAACCTGCCCTGAGCAGTTCTTAGCCATGTTATCCAATGGGAGGTGGATAACATGGCTAAGAGCATTAGCTCGGTAATGCATGAATATCGCTGACTTTTCAGCGATATTCATGCATTGCGGCGATTTTTATCGCATTTGCGATAAACCTTGGTAATACCAAGGTTTATTTGCGGTAAAAATCGCCGCAGCGCAGCGGTAACTTTTTGTCTCTAACCAAGCAATAGCGATAATTATCGCTATTGCTTGGTAATATGCCCCACTATCCCTGAAACATGACGAAAACAATCCTTGAGTTCTCGTTGATAAAATGTATAGCTTTACAGTACATTGCCAGGTAGAGCATCTGTGTATATATCTTAGGAGAGGAGAAAATAAAATTACTTATGGATGCATTCTTCCAAGAGAACGCCTCCAACAAATATGTATCCCATGCTTGTCACCATTCTTGTAAAGTCTCCTCTGACAATCTCCACAATGTTTTTATAAGTTTTATTGTTGAAATAAGGATAAACAGGTATACATGTAATGATGGCTCACAGGATCAGCTCCAGCTGACACTGAGGTGTTCTAATCCTTAGCCCTTACATTCCAAACCTTACAAAACACAGAATACAAGCTCCAAGGAAACAAGAGCATTCCATATGCAGTCAGTAACATAAGCTCATTAATAAATACAGCATGTAACTTAAACACCACATGTCACTCTAGCTTGTTATGATGTTAATGGTTTGCCTCCTACTACGTTTTGACACACAACAAGGCTCAGTGACAACCTACTCCTATGTTTGTTAATGCTATCTAAGCTTGCATAGCTCTTACCTTTGTTTGAAGTGCCAAGAAGCACATAGACTGCATAGTCTGCATGCTTCTGGGTAGTTTGGCTTGCTGTTATTGCTAATTTTAATGAAGTATGCAGATGCGTCACAACAGTGTGCACACTCTACTGGGCCAGGGTGTAAATCCACAGAAACATTCCAAACACAACTACTGATTAATCATTAAATGTTGGGATAAGACTGATTTATTATAAGGACAGTGTAAAGGCTGAATATGTTAAAGGACTGTTGGAAATGTGGTTACTGATTGTCTGAGGTATGAGCCCTGGTCAAGCAGCAACTGCAGTCCTAGTCAGGGAAAGACACGAGCAAGTCCAAATTAACCTTTGCTCAACCCCTTGGTAGCATGGCACTGAGTAGTCATGCTTAAATTAGAGGCAATGTGTATCTGTGTAAAAGTAACAGCGTGAAAACACCACAACAAATATCCCACAGATCCCATTGAAAAATAGAACAAAATGCAATAAATAAAACAAGACCCCCAAAAAATCCCATCAGTGGCATTTTTCAAGAATAAACTGTAAAATAGCACCTAAAAGCAAGAAGGGCCAACTGGTGATAAATGGTTATGCTGGACCGGGTCCAGGTCAAAAGTTCAGGCTGATTGCTGGCTGGATTAGACCCGTTGACAGTTTACCTTTTCATGTTTTTTTTACCAAAAGTCCAGTTCATATTGAAGAGAGTCACGAAGAGAAAGGAGAGTATCTCGGATGATGTGGTCCGAAGAGCAGTCAGGAATCAATGTCAGATAGGCATGCTGGAGCTTCGCATTGGCGATTGCCCAAGCCTGGCAATGCTGCTGTGTGAAGAGACAGCCCTAAAATGGCTTGCACTGATTTGTTGTATAACGAACTACTTGATTGTCGTATGACGCATTTCCTTGTTCCTGCATAACAAACTACATGATTAGCGTATTGCGCATTGCATTATTCCTGAAAAACGATTTACCTGTCCGGTGTATACGCATTGCCTTATTATTGCAGAACGACATATCTGGTGGTTGGACCATGCATTGCTTTGTTTTACCTTGCAAAGTGCCTGATTGCTGCGTTACGCATTGCATTCTTTACATTGCAGAGTGTCTGAATGCTATGTTATGCATTTCAGTATTTTTACATTGCAAAGGTACCTGATTCTAGCATTACGAACTGTATGCCAGGTGGTTAGGTGTACAGGAGAAGGGCTGGCTGGCCTAACAATAAGACAGGAAATATAACCTCATATGTTTATTTTATATTGTGTGGTCTTATTGTATATCTTTTTACATAAAGTTTATACTCGTTTTATAAAACTTGTGTGGAGTCTATTTGTAGTGTCATCATTGCAGTATTATGAACGTAGTTGCATTGCTTTACACATTTGCCTTGAAGATAAGCCTGGCTGCTCATGCCAAGCTACCGAGGGGGTGAGCAAGGCTATCTAATCAGAGGACTTTCCTTTCTCTGACGTTGGGACGTGGGTCCCTATTTGGCCTAAGCTACCTACCTCAGCCAACCAGTGATCCTGGGTCTAACAGGCACCATTTTCACTAATACATCAAACATAGCAGTTGAGCCCCCCTTGGCTTTGACATGGACATACCATCTAGCCTTTGAGTTTTTCTCAAATACTCTCATTTATAGCAGACTATTCCTGGTTGCTTCGAAACCATCAAGATCATGGAGAAAGGTGGCTCTTTCCACTTTCACCTCCACGTTTAATCCACCAACCATAGTGGACTTCATGGATAGCGAGCCAGCATTAACAGCATTGCAGGACTCACTAGCAAAAGCATTTGACACCTTGCTCCATTAAATGTATGCAAGATCCATAAAACAAATGCTCCAGCACAATAACTTACATAAATTTCATTGTGAAATTCAGCACCCTAGCTTTCATTTTGTTGGAGCAAATTATCTCTGCCACAAGTCCAGATAATGACATGCTGAAACTGAAAGACATCATTACACTTTAGTCTTGATACCTGCACTCGACCTCTTACCATTGACAGTGAATATCAGAAGCTTAAAAATGTCAAAGATGAATTATCCAATACTCAGAAAGGTATTATTCTAAGAGGTACAAGAATTGTCATTCCAGAGAGTCTGTGACACAGATAATTGAAGGAACATCGCAGAAATGTTGCCATAACACGAGTTCTCCGAGACCGAGTCTGTTTTCCACATCTCAATTAGGCCTGACCAGTGAACTCTGCTCCATTCGCAGAGTTTGCTAAGTTTTCTGCACTCCGCGCTTCACAGAGCTCATGGAATGCAGAAAACTCCAATCCACACAGTGCAGCAGAGTTTTTTCCCCGCTCGCGTTCGCGAGCAGTAAGTTGGAAAGTGCTAGCTGCCACTCGGGTAGAATTTTTACCCAAGCGAAAGGAAGATTAGCATTAATGGCAGTCGCACTGCACTCCGCTACTTGTGGAACTCCGCAGAGTTTTTTGTCACTTCGCAGAGTTCAGCGTAGCAAAACTCCTCGAACTATGCCCAGGCCGGATCTCAATGAGAGAGTTGAAAGAGAATTACAGAGATGTCATTTATGTAACTGCCTGTCATCAAAGACCACTAAAAACTGCTTAAACATGTGAGAGTTGCCAATGCATGCACAGGAAAGATTTGCTATTGACTTCTTGGGTCATGTGGACAATGGACATCACCTTAAAGTGATTGTTGATTAATACTCCCATTTTCCATTGATAGAAGCTCTCATCTATCACTCAAGAATGAATGTCTGACTAAATATCGAAATCAAAAATATCGACATACAAAAATATCGGGACAAAAATATCGAAGTCAAAAATATCGGAATCCTATCTCTAACAAGGTAAGTACAAAAATATCGAAAAAATAATATCGTAGTACAAAAATATCGGAATTAAAAATATTGTTTTTTTAAATGTATTAATAATAATGTTAAAATAATTATAAAATACATATAATGTTACAAATATTAAATAAAAATATTAAAACATAATTAAAAAATTATAACTAATACATATACATTTAAAATAAATTAAAAACGTAATAATTTAATGTAATTTTATATTTTGTAATTTCATTTAATTGATTTAATTTAAATTTATTTAATTTTTACCCTGTACGACTGTACCCCAAAAACCCAAAACTGACCCAGAACCCTAAAAATACCCCTTAACCCAAATACTGAAAACTGACACTGAACCCTAAAAATACCCCTTTACCCATGAACTGAAAACTGACCCTGAACCCTAAAAATACCCCTTTACCCACAAACTGAAAACTGACCCTGAACCCTAAAAATACCCCTTTACCCACAAACTGAAAACTGACCCTGAACCCTAAAAATACCCCTTTACCCATGAACTGAAAACTGACCCAGAACCCTAAAAATACCCCTTTACCCAAAAACTGAAAACTGACCCTGAACCCTAAAAATACCCCTTTACCCATGAACTGAAAACTGACCCTGAACCCTAAAAATACTCCTTTACCCATGAACTGAAAACTGACCCTGAACCCTAAAAATACCCCTGTACCCATGAACTGAAAACTGACCCTGAACCCTAAAAATACCCCTTTACCCATGAACTGAAAACTGACCCTGAACCCTAAAAATAACCCTTTACCCAAAAACTGAAAACTGACCCTGAACCCTAAAAATACCCCTTTACCCATGAACTGAAAACTGACCCTGAACCCTAAAAATACCCCTTTACCCATGAACTGAAAACTGACCCTGAACCCTAAAAATACCCCTGTACCCATGAACTGAAAACTGACCCTGAACCCTAAAAATACCCCTGTACCCAAAATTAATTAATATTATTTAATTACCAATTAATTATTAATTAACAATAACAATAAAGTAAATATATTAGCACATTTGCTGTAATTAATTTAATTTAATAATTAATATTATTTTGCACAATTAATTAATTAATAACAATAAATAATATATATAAAAATTACTTTAATTAATTTAATTAAATAATTCATAATAATTAATTACCAACTAATTAATAATTATAAATATGATAAAAAATTATAATAATTAATTAACTAATTAATAGAAATTAATTACCAATTAATTATTTAAAATATGTACAAACATATATCAATTAATTAATTATTATTAAATTACTTCCCACCCTATTCCCCTATAAACCCATAACCCGCTACAGAACATATTTATCAATTAATAAATTAATTAAAAATTATTTAAAATTAATTCTCAATTAATTAATTAATAATTCCTACTAATTAATAATTAATTTAACATAATTAAATTACTTCCCACCCTATTCCCCTATAAACCCACAACCCGCTACAGTAGTAAAAGACAATATTTAATAAAATAACATTAAAAATAAATAATAAAACATAATAAATACAATATAATATACACTAAATTTATTTAAAAATTGATATTAGTAACATCAAAGTTATTAATTTCGATATTATTAACATCGATATTTACAACTTCGATATTACTGATATCATACCAATATCGATATTTAGACTGTCGATATTACTTACCTTCGATATTTTTGTATATCGATATTTAAACTTCGATATTTTTGCATATCGATATTTAAAAATCGATATTTTGTCTGTGTACCCTCAAGAATAAGTCACCGAGAGACCAAATTGCATCTTCATGACATAGGGCGTTCCTGAGATCATAAAGTCTGACAACAGCCCACTTCTCAACAGTGAAGAGTTTAAAGACTTTCTCAGTCAACTTATGTCAAGCATCAGAAGAGCACACCTCTTAGGCCATAGGCCAATGGCCTTGTCAGACGTTTATGAGTACTCTGATGAAAAATGTCCAGAGTTCTATGCTAGAAAAGCTCAACCATAAGACTGGCTTAAACTTGAATCTACGAGATTACCATTCAATCACTCACGTGACCACAGGTGAAAGCCCTGCAACCTTGTTTCCGGGAGAGCAATGAGGACCAAGTTACCTCAATGGACCAATCGAAGACCGTACACTGATGAAGAGACCTGCAATAAATACTTGGATCATAAGAGAAAAAATGTCTTTGAGTTGGAGCTGGAGCTGGAGCGTGAAGGAGGTCGACGGCTAACCGTTGCGGCTACAGGTGAATTTGGCCGGTGTAGTATCAAAAGGGAGGGGAGCACAGCGAAAGGTGGAGATGCTCCGGTCCTCCCGCGGCACACGGCAAGAGGTTTGGCTTTGATACCGCTCGATTAAATAAGAGCCAGGAGCCACGTCGCCGAGCCGCGCTGCACTGGGGGAAGTAAGCCGCGGCTCCTGAACAGATACACCCGCCCTTCCAGCTGAGAGCTCGATATACAGAGCACACCTTGAGGTTGCATCTGGAGGGCGAATAACCGGTAAGGATATGCCGGTGCAGCGAATTTCCCCAGCGTGATCCCAGCGAGAACGTCGAGTTGTGTGCCCTCCAGAAGTGCTCCCCCTGGATTAAACTGTAACGGGAGTAATTAGATCAGCAGCTCACAGCTAATCCTGAAGTGTTTCCGTCCATATCGGTTAGTTTATTTTGTGTGTTTTTGTTTTTTTCTTTGCCTTGTTTTGCCCAGAGGTTTTGGCGCTGCAAAGGTCCCTAACTAAAAGGACTCACTGCGGGTCCCCGGGACTTCGAGGACCCTCATTCTTTGCTCCATTTACAGCTAGTGCCTCTTCCTGGGTGAGCCCCGCCTTCCTTCACCATTTTGAGGTGACAACTTGTTTCCTCGTTCATATCAAACTATTTTTGTGCTCTTTTCCCGCTTTGTCTGCCCGGAGGCTTTGGCGCTGCAAAGGACCCTGATCAAAAGGACTCACTGCGGGTGCCCGGGACTGCGAGGACCAGCATCCTTTGCTCCACTTATAGCCGGTGCCTCTTCCCGGGCGAGCCCCGCCCTCCTCTATCAGGTTTATAGTGCCCGCGGACTCCGCTCCGCAGGCGCTACTCGCAGTTGATTCTGAAGTGACAGTTTGCCTCTCTGTTCATATTGGACTACTTCTGTGCTCTTTTCCCGTTTTTTCTGCCCGAGGCTTCGGTGCTGCAAAGGACCCTGATTATAAGGACTCACTGCGAGTGTCTCTTCCCGGGCAAGCTTCGCCTTCCTTGGTTTTCGCAGCCTTGTATTGATAAACTGATACTTGTAATGACTGCTAAAAAATTAAGGTCTGGGCGACTATTGGTGGGCAGGACTTGCTCAAAGACCAAATCAAATCCCTTACGAAATAAGGATGCTTCTATTACGCGGTTAAAAGGAAAATGTCAATTATATAGTTTATGGGAAAGGGGAAAGGACAAAGTCCCCAGAGAGGAGTCAAAATCTGAAGATATTAACAAAAGAGGAGAAGATGAGGGCCAAACTACCATGAGGGGGTACAGCAATCATGTTGTTCCAATTGATTTGGCAAATAAGGTAGAGGTTGCTGATCTTCTCACTGCCGGGGTGGGTGGGCCCTTAGACCCTCTGAAATCCTCAATGCTTTTAAAGCAAATCCCGGAGGATAACAAAAAAATAGTACTTTGACCCTCCTTGGTCCTCTTGGCTCTATTTCTAAAACAGTGGAGGTGATAGTGCATAGTCCCTTACTTTCCCCCAGTGAATTATTATCAAAAAAATCCTTTGGTCCATCTCAGTTTGCAGAAGCTCGAAGTAAGGATTTTACTTTTCCATATCTAGATATAGAGCTCTGCAAGAGATATATCACTTACGATTCTAGTAAGATTATAGACCTAGCAAACACTCCAGCAGCAATAGCCCCTCCAGGGCTTCAACTATATAGTAGTACTCACTCTAATAAATCTCAATTTTTCATATCACAGTCAAACAATTCTACGAGCCCTCACTTTAACATCACAGACATCCATCTTAACCAAGCCACTATGCATGATAAACCAGTTTCTGATTCTTTGTCAGCTTTAGAACATCTGCTTTCCTCTATTTTATTGTTACTGGAAAAATGTGTTGGTGGCTCAGATTGTGTGCTGGAATCCGTAACCCAAATACTTAAGGTATTACTAAACAGTAAACAGGGGAAGGAATCTAGCTTAAAATATGAGCCCACTCCAATAGGGCAGAAAGTGATGAAAGATAAGATGGTAGAGAACAAGCTTGAGAATGCCCCCCAAGACTCAGTTCTAACTGGACACAATGAGAACCACCTACCTACTGATAGAAAGAAAACAGTAGTAATGTTGGGGAATACCCTCGTAACCCCATCAAAAGCCCCTGTAGCTAACTGTGTTCTTGAGCTTGATCAAGAAATAGAAACCATGACTGACCCTGAAAAAAGAACAAATAAAGAGCTTTTCCCTATTTTTAAACCCCATATAATTGCAGAGAAAGAGGGTGTTCTGGACTTATCATATGAGGGGAAAAAGGAAAAAACAGGGAAATTTAAAAAGAACAGAGAAAAAAAGAGGAAACCAACTCGAAGATTTGCAAAAAAGAGGCAGAGGAAAATTAATTTTGAAGAACAATTAGATACCTCTACTGAAAAAAACCTCTTGCAAGGTTCTATGCTTAATGCTTCCCAAGATGTGATCCGGCAACTTATTCTAGACCAAGAGATCTTGAATCCTATAGATCAAGCGACTGATTTACTATTGAATCATAATGACTTACCCCTTAATCCTATACCCCCCATTTCAGTTGCTTATAATATCGTAACAGGGCGGGTCCTCCAGTATTATTCCATCTGTGGAGCAGATGAAACCCGCTAGTCTTGCAATAACAGCCCTCAATCCCCTAGCTAAGTCGTTCCCCGACACGATTGAAAGAGAAAAGGCTCCTAAAAGGCCAAATGAAGTCCCTGAAAAGGAATGTATAGATACTTTCCATTTAGAATTTTTCCTTCTGTTTGATACAGACCTTATACTAAATAGATCGTCTCTCCTCAAATGTTTTCATGAGATCGAAAGTCTGAAACTTGTTTTAAAAACAGAGGTTGGGAACTTACAGAGGGTAAGGTTTTATTCTAAAATTATTGTAAATCATATACTTCAATGGTCAGAAGGGTTACAAAGTAGGGGGATTGATGTTATCCCATTTCTAGAGAAACCTCGAAATGGAAGACTTGTTAATAAGTCCTTGTTACCTCAGACAGTTTTGGGTAGCACAGATTGTCCAGCTGAAATTGAAGACTTAAAAATCTGTATCTCAAAAAATGTACGTCATGTGACATACATAAATCCCCTCTCCTTCCCCTCCCAACGAATTGCTGCAGAAGAGAGTCTTCAATGAAACTGGTTGCCCGGTGTCTTGTCGAGCAAATCTAATAATAATCCCAAACCATATTCCCATTTTTAGCAACGATTTAAAAATAATATTGTGGAATGTCGCCAGAATAAAGAACAGCCCAGAAAAATTACAATTCTTACACACATTAGAAGCCAATGTGATCTGTCTCCAAGAGACTTGGTGTGTGGAGAAATTATTGGCGGGAAAGGATTATTTCTCATTAGATGGCAGAGCCACTCCCTCAAGGAGAGGCAATGCAAGGGGCGGAGTGGCTTGTTTGCTGTCTAATAAGATAAAATGGAATTTTGCTCACTATATAGATCCCAGCAATCTTTTCCAGGCAGTAACATTGTTCAATTTTGACAATGTTGATCCGCGTAAACCAATTGTTTCGATAAATGCATATATTCCCCCAGATGTTTGTCATAATGTACTTTTAAAGAAGGTCTTTTCCTACATAAAGAAAATTTCCGATATAGAACCTTCCCCCCATATAATTTTGTTAGGGGATTTTAATTGTAATATTTCTAACTTCAGCCTAGAGTTGTTCAGAAATAAGCACAAGGAGGAATCCTTGCAGATTCCTCAAGCCCTTTTTCCAGGCAATATTAAGACAAATAAGAGAGGGAAATTGCTTCTTGAGGAATTGACAGAAGTTGTTGGAATTATAGTAAATTGAAGGCTTTCCTCAGATACACCGGCGAATTTCACCCATAAATGAAACAATAGTGAATCCATTCTAGATTATGTGATGGTGGAAGTACCTCTTTCTCCCTCTTGAAAGATCTTACGGTCTCCAGTACATTACATAGCGATCATAAAGTATTAACTATCACTGTAAATTTAAAACCGCTTAAGACGGATCAATGTCCATTAAACAGTGAATTGGTCAGCTTTAGAGAGAAATCAGGGAGATGCCATTGGGATATTAGGGCAATTAGGGGCTTGGAGAGTATTCTATAGACTGCTCTGTACAATTTGGTTAACTGGAAAGGATCTGAAATAAAATGTTTTGCTGATTTTATGAATGAGGTGATCTCCATTGCAAAAAAACCGATTCAAAAAGGAAATACCAAAGTAATTCCCATTTCTTTTTGTTTAATTAATACTGAAATAAACAAATTAGTAAGGGCACAGTATTTGAGTTATTCACCCAAAAGATACCATAGAATAGTTTTATTAAGAAGAAGGAGGAGTAGGGTGAAGATTAAACTGAAAAAAGAGAGGGAAAATACCTTGTGGATCAAACTGCGGGAAGCTGCATTTGAAGATCATGTAAGAACATTTTGGTCGCTCATTGGGGAGGGAAGTGGAGCAAGATCTAGACCACTCCCAGTACCCATTGAAGAGCAAACATGGGTTGGTTACATCGAGAACCTGTATGCAAGTAACGGAATGGTGGTTGGCTATAGTAGAACTAATGAGGATAGCTCGTCATATGGTCCGCCTTCTGAAAAGGATATGGAATTGGCTATTAAGGGCTTGCTTTCCTCTGGGGCTATGGGCTCGGATGAGCTTCCCATCTCGGTCCTCAAACAAAATAGCGATAGGTGGAGCAAAATTCTTTTCCCTGTGTTTATTTTTTGTTTTTTACGCAAAACTGTTTTCCCTTCCTGGAAGGGGAGCATACTAGTCCCCCTTTTCAAGAAAGGAGACTGTGATGCTCCACAGAACTACCGAAAAATTGCCCTTTTGGACGCTATAGGCAAAGTCTTCGCAAAATGCCTTCTGAAGCTAATTAATGATTGGGTGGTTAAGGGTGAAATCTTACCCCTTGAGCAGACTGGGTTCAGGCAAAGGCATGGAACTATGAATAATTTAACGGCATTGCAAGTCATATCTGAAAAATACATCAAGGTCCGAGGAGGGAGAGTTTATGCAGCCTTCATAGACTTCTCCACAGCATTTGATAAAGTAGACCGTCCTTTGCTGTGGAGGAAATTATCGGACCTTGGCATGCCGACCATGCTTCTGGAGTTAGTCCGGGCTCTCCACTCTGATACCTGGTGTAGAGTCCTGTTGGGAGGGGAAAGATGCCTTTCTCAAGCTATTTCTTCAGCTAACGGCCTAAAACAAGGTGGTTTATTGGCCCCTATATTATTTTCCCTATACATATCTGACCTCCCCTTCGCCTTGTCTTTGAGTGAATGTATTGCCCCAATATTGGGGGGTAAATCGATTGTCTGTCTGATGTATGCAGACGATATATTAGTACTGGATTTAACACTAAGAGCCTTAAATATTCGTCTGCAGGCATTACATGAATATGCAGTGGCCCACCACCTGAAGATAAATGTGTCAAAAAGTAAAGTAATATGCATTACGGGAAGGAAAAAGCTGAAATATGGGAGTTTCGCTTGGTCTGTAGGTGGACAAAAGTTGGAAGTGGTAAAATCTTATGTCTTCCTAGGAAAAACAATAGTTGGCAATTTAAGCGATAAGGCCCATATAGCAAATAATACCAGGAAGGCAATGACACAAGGCAAAAGTTTAATCTCTCTTTATAGATCTACAGGCAGAAGACACTTCGCCTTTTTGCTAGAGGTCTTCCGTGCTAAAATCCCAGCTTCTCTACTATATGGTATTGAATTAGTTGTTCTAGGAAAATGTTTTTTTAAAATACTACGGAAGGCAAAATATTGCGGTATTTAACCACAGTTAACACCGCCTGTACTGTGTCCGCTCTTAGGCTGGAATTTGGCCTGCGTAGTAGTTGGGTTCAGGGCCTTGCAGGGATAGTGCGATGGGTTTCCAGCCTCGCAAAGGGAGAACCTGGTACACTAAGACATCTTTTTCAAAAAGAATTACTAGGAACTCTAAAAGAGCATTCTCTAATTGTAAAGAATTTTAGAATTGCAGTTGATCTTTTACAATTAGATGAATCAGTACTTTTTACACTGTCGGCATACCAGTTGAAGTCTACCTTGAAACTGGCTTCCTGGAAATTAAGCTTTAAGATGGATAGGGAGGCCCGTATTTCAAAGACAGGTGTTTCTCTGGCCATCGACTCATGCCTAATGAGAAAAGTACAATTTTATGTTACTTGGAATCTCCCTCATGGTGTACGCCGTTTCTGTTTTTTATTGAGGGAGGATCTTCTCCCTCTGAATAATTTATTGTCTAGATGGTATGGTTTTTCAGATGTGTGTAATCTTTGTAATAATTCAATTCAGGATATGACTCATGTGCTTTTTGTTTGTCCGGCTCTACTTTTACTTCGGCGTAAGTGGTTGAGACCAATTTGTCTAAAATTAAGTATCCTGTCTGCCACTGCTTTTATTGACGCCATTTACAATCCACCTAATGAACTGTTTTGTTATAAAAATTTAAACTTTTTAAAAAGCTTTTTAGATATATATTAGTGGCCTACATAATGTCTTTTCTTTCTGTATTTTTTCATTGTGATTGTGTGAAAATGTATATTTTCTTTCTTTTATGTGGATCTCATCAGAGTTCCAAAATCATAAATAAATAAGAGGAAAATTAAGGCATATGCAGACAAGTGTTAACATGCAAAAGACATTACATTCACTAGAGGAGATCGAGTGCTTGTTCATCAGGATTCAAAACAAAAGTCGGATGCTCCTTTCAATGCTGAACCATTCCATGTTCAGCAATAACGGACCCATGATGACTGCACAACCTCTTGGAAGTCCATTAGACAAAATTCTTACAATTTCCAACATTTGGTAAATCGTTCATCTGGCACTGTTGTCAATGTAGAGATTGGGTCTGAAAGTACTAGTTTAGAGCCATTGTTGCTCTTTCAACATCATCAATGCCGATCATTGACACTTCTACTGTCTGTCCACAGTTTCCGAAGACAGGGTTATGACGTGTGGTCAAAACACCACAGAGACTTCTTGTTGAGCTAAGATTGCGTAATCATTTGTAGAAACATTTCAGTTTTTATTTAACAGAGGGGTAGATGTATTGTCGTGTAAGGTGGTAATGGCATAACACTTGTGGCTCTTGATGGACTCCATAGAACTGTGACATAGGCATTAGAGCTTAGTAAAGTTATTGCAGGTTTAGAATGTTGAGTGTGACGTTTCATGCAGAAGCATAAATACATGTTATACTAGGCTCCATGTGTGGTGTAGTCATTGGTGAGTACCCGGGCTGAGGAGGATGCTATACAAAGTTGTGCCTTTGAAGTGAGAAGAAGCTTCTAGAGGCAAGCCTTTAAAGTGTACAGATGCCCTTCCATCTTTGCCCTGTATCCATGCGGGCTAGAATTATAATACAGTCACGCCAAAGCTCCCATTGTTTGTGGCTGTATAGGAAAAGAACAAAAAGCCCTGATAACACCCAAAGATGATACAGTTATCTTGTTCCATTGGAAGTTACACTTATCAAATGTAATAAGGCAACTCCAATGTCATGCTGTGTGAGAGACAGGCCTTTCAAGTTTTTCACTACCTGGATATGTAAAACTTAAAAATACAAGTGTAACATTTTTAATACACTGCATCATGTCCTTGGGGCTGTCCAGGGCCTACCCTAGGGGTGACTTATTTTATTAAAAATAAAGGTTTGGGCCTGTCAAAAGGTTTTTTTGTCAGGTTGAACTGCCACTTTAAACTGCACGCACAGGCTCTGCAATGGCAAGCCCAACACATGTTTAAAAGGCTACTGAAGTGTGTGGCACAATTAGTGCTGCAGACGCACTAATAGCATTGAATTGACAGGCCCTGCACATGTAGTGCCACTTTATTAGGGAATTTTAAGTAGATTAAATAAGCCAATTTGCTATTAGCCAATACTGGCATGTTTTGAGAAGAGAGCACAAGCGCTTTAGCTCTGGTTATCAGTGGTAAAATGAAAAGGTCCAAAGGCCAGCAAAACTAACTGAGCAAAAAGTAGGACGAGGAAGGAAACATGTTTGGGGGTGAGAATGCAAAAGAGCTAGGTTTTGCAAGGACATAATTGACTGAAAAGTGTATTAATTATGAATGGTTTAGCATTCATTATATTTTTTTTATATCCAAGTACATTGCATCTATACTGTACATATACCATAAACAGAAATGCTGGCAGATTAATCCATTGTGTTAAATGAAACATAAAATACAATGCAGTTGGAGCTGTGACCAGGAGCAAGGAGCAAAACTAGTGAAGTCAATATATAAATTTAGTTATAAATAATAATTTCACACATTGGCATCCAGTGGATTTTTAAAAATGGAGGAGCAGAAATATTAGACCAGAGTAGTACTTTTTTGCAAACCAAATATATGGATTTCATATGTGCATATTTATATAGATCAGATTAATACACAGAGTCTTTAAGAAACTGTAATAAAATGTGTGTACCCAAGCAGAAAGGCCATTATGCTAATTTATATAACCCAATCCCTGTGCGCATTTAATATATAGACACCCAGGCGCATCTGCAGGCACCATTCATGTTGTACAAAACAAAATGAAGGATAGTAATGCAATGCGAATTAGAGTACGTATACAAAATGCCATGTAAATCAAATATATAGACCAAGTCACACTCTTGATATTAGATCACAATGCAATCACACTCATTTTGCAGATCCTGAGCATGCTGAGTATGCAGATAACTGGCAACAACAAAAGACTTGCTTGCACACTTAGTATACTGATTCTGTTGAACAATCTTTAAATATTGATTCCTGGCTACATTCATTAGTGTCTTAAAAATACTTAAATATACTAGTAAGCACTATAGAGGAGTAATTGCTCTAATGTGCATATCCAGCCAACAGGAATCAAAGATAGAGACTAAACGTACAGTGAAGGTGAGGTTTGGGGTTTGACGTACCTCCACACAATGCATTGGTGGACTTGTAAAGACTGTTCTCTGTGGTAGCTGCTGGCTCAAGCTGATAGCAGGAAGAGACAGTCCAGCAAAGAGCAGGGTCACAGGTGTGGCCCAGGCAGCATTTCACCACAGATTCAAAAGTTACTTGATGTGCGAAGCAGGAAGAATAATAAATCCTGCTAGTTTCTCTGTGTGTGGCCGTTGGCTTGCTCTTCTGAGTTCTGCACTGTCTCCTAATTCCCCCACCAACGCCGGTAGGACGCTCGTCTGACCGCCATTGTAAGCAGCCCCATATATTTTCAATCCACAACATTATTGTTGTCTCTATTGTGACATTCAAGTCTCCACAGACTGATAGATGAGTGGTGCAGTTGTTTGTAGGACGTGGGTCTTTCAAATGACCTGGCTTGAATTGCAGACTCACACAGGCTGTTCACCTGGTCCTACCTCTAACTACATATTTGAACAACGGCCAGAGCAGGGCAGTTGTTCAAATCAGTCTCAAACCAGGATCCTGGAGATGGTGGGCAGGAACGTTTTGCCATTATGGGGAACAGTGCAAATCCTTTTCATCTGCATTCATTGGGGTTATTTCTCACAGAAACAACCAAATATTCATAATAGTGATTCTGGATCTGCAACGTATTTCGCCGTTTGTTTGCCAAGAAACCATTGAGCATTTGGATTATAATGGACTTGTCTATATTGGACTTATATATAGATGCATCTCAGTAGAGGGTAAGTATGTTTATCAACCTCTGCCCTGTCCATCTGGGGTAACATATAAAGAGCAGCATGTTCTTTGCCTACAAAGGGAGATGGTTCTCAATGTTGCCATCACATTAGAATACTCGTACCATGCTTCCATGTCTAGTCCACATTACTAAAGGCTGTGTGGCTAAAGCAAAGAGCAACTGCAAGAAAAGGCATACCTGTTCAGGAGGGGCTAAGTGTGGGTGGTGTGTGTGTGAGTCTGTGTGTGTTTATGCACTAAGGCCAGCAGTAAAGTAAAGTGATCTTTATTGTTTAGATACTAAAAACCATGACCATTTTTTTCTGCATATCTTGACAATGATTAAAAACAGACATTAACATTGATTCGTCAACCAATATGTCACAATATATCACACTAATATAAAACACGAATCTCCCATTGTCTATTTCTCTAAAAACCTATAAAATGGTATCTAAAATATGTAAAACTGTTGATTTGTTTGTGGCAGACATGTAGAAAACCATCAGATTACAGGTGGCAAACTTATTAGTTTAATTTATGGTAGGAATAATCTATATTACATGTTGGGGTACTACATCTCTTGAATTTTTGCACAGTCATTTGGGCCTTTGTGGGTCCAGATTGTTACCTGCCTGGTATATGTGGCAACAGGTTCAGTCGTTAAGATGACCATCAGGCAGACCAGTTAGGGCAGGCGTTACTTCTGCAATGGATAGACCCTCACTTGATGGCTTAGACTTCACAGCCAGATCGTGTATATGAAGGAACTTAACCAGTTTGCAGGTCATCTGCAGGTCGGATGGATCAAGCCCTGTAATAATGGGTGACCTGCAGGATCGTATTCCTCTAATCCGGAAGGCTTCCTTTCATAAAGGGACTCGTGCTGGATGAAGTTTCTTACAGAAACATATCCGGTGATAAGATCTACCTTTTGGCTGCCGTACAGGTGATATGTCTTTAAGCCAATGTTTTTCCACCTTGGCGCATCTGATAGAGGGATAATTTCCGAAGCGAAATGCCGTTAGCTTTTTTGTTTTTAAATGGACCAAAAAAGTTAGATCTAAATAGGCAGCCGGTTTGAAGACTTTGTAGTTTTTGGGGACTGTCCAGGAGTGATATCTTTGGCTAAAAGTACTTTTATCCAACAGTAGAGAATGGAGTTTTGCAGCTTTATTTAGTGCTAACGTAAATGTTAATAAAAAGGACAGATTTTTGTTCCAAAGGTCTACAGTGCAAGTGGTTTTTAAGTGCATTGTGCAAAAAGATAGTGTATGGTGATTTCTCCCCGTTCTCAAGTTCTTGCCAGAGAGCCTCATTAAGGCTAGAATTCTCCACGTTTTGTTTTATGCAATATCAAACTTTTATTGATGAGTAGACTCGGGCCAGTGTTTCGTTAATTAGGCCAAATTCCAGGCTTATTTGAGCTTGCGAAGCAGTTTGAGAGAGGTGATTAAATGCTAGTTGGTAATTTATTAAGTGGAGTTGCATCCTTTATCCCTAAAGGGCAGCACTTGCATACGTTACATTTGGGAGCGTTTAGCAGTTTTTACCGGAATTAGTAGCCTGAATGATGGGCCCACCAGTTTCTTTGCCAGGCACTTATAGACAAAATTAGTGCACTTGCCCGTTGAGCCATATAATTCTTCTGTTCCCAATGAGTCCGTTTATTGTCAATATAATATCCCAGGTATTTGTAGCTAGAGACATTTTCAATAGTTTTCCTTCTAGCCAAATGTTATGTGGATGGGCCCCACTAATACTTTTTTGGGTGTTTGTTTTATTGAGTTCTAACTTGTTTGCTGTTAGAAATTCTGCAAGTTAATTTAGTAGTCAGGTTAGGTCAATCTTGGTTAAAATGATTAAGACAATATCATCGGTGTAAGCGAGGTGCGATCGCGATAAGGTACCAAGATGTGGGGAATGAGAGTTAGTTGTGTTAAGTTTTACTGACAGATCAGATATGAAAAGATTAAATAGATGTGGGGCCAGAACATATCCTTGCTTCAGGCCTTTGTTCATGTATGTTTTTCTTGAGACTCTTGATACATCCCCGAGTTTCTCTCTTACCCATGTATTGTTGTAAAGTAACATTAGTCCTTTTAGAATTCTTTCTGGAATGCTCAATGCTCGTAATTTGGTCCACAGAAGATTCCGGTCCACACTATCAAACACAGCTTTTAGGTCAATAAAACAGAGATGCAAATTCTGTTTGTTTTGCTCTGCAATTAAGGAGAGAGATAAGATGTTAGATATATTTCCTATACCTTTCCTGAAGCCTGTTTGATTTGCAGGAATCAGATTGAGTTCATTAGACCAATTAACCAGATCTTCCAGAATCAGGAAGGCAAGGTATTCAACATCCAGCAATGCAATAAGTCTATAAATATATGGGTTTAATCTTCCCCCTGGGTATAGTGGTGTAACATAGATCCTTGCCAGCTCTCCAGAATTTGTTTTAGGAGCTCAACTTCAGAATAGAGGTTCGCTAGGTGGAGCTCCAGAAGGCTGGGTTATGTTTAAAAAATGCTTGCGGGATATAATTAGGCCCCAGGGCTCCCTCTCTTTGGCTTTGGTTTATTATGCTTTTATTGCATCAGCTGTACAAGGGAAGCGGTTTGTGTTGAGTCCAAGGACCGTGTTAGTCGCTTTTGTAAAGGTGGATTGGTCAACAGCATCTGGTTGTAGGAGATAACTGAAGGGAACCTGCACTATGTGTGACTGTTGGGAGGTTTAGTACTGTATTCTGATTTATATATTTTGTCCATTCCTGTTCCTACATGTTTTATGTTAGGTTCTTCCTTGGCCAATTCAATTTGTTTATTGTTTGACAAAATGTGTATGAGTTGTGGTTTCTTACGTTGTATGTGTAATAGTTTTACCCATAAGTTGTCCTCATTTGATCTTTTTTTTGTTTGTAGTCTCTTCTTAATTTTTGTACCTTATTTGGTAATCCTCTGTGTGGGTTGAAGCATGCAATCTTGTGAGAAGGTTTGATCGATAAAGTTGATACATCAATCAGAAATTGAGTCCATGCTTGTACCATGTTTGTGTTTGCTTGAATACACTCAGCGAGTTGCAATTTCATTGTAGTAAATTGCTGCCGATTGCTTCCACTTGTGCAGGTGAAGCGTTTTAGATGTATTGTGTTTAACTTGACTTTCTGAGATGTGGAGGTGTGGATTCTTGATAAATTCAGGGGAAAGACAATGTGTTGAATTGAGTGGTCACTCACTGTGGTGGATTCAATGTAATAGTGGGCAAAGCATGACATTAATGGCAGTGTTGTGATGGTGTAATCAAATGTCAACTGTGACCTTGGGCCGTGATACGTGTATTTGGGTCAGGGGTGTTTTCATCTGATCGGCCGTTAATCACCTGCATTCCCTGTTATTCTAAGGCTGTTACCAACTGTTGACCAATTTTGTCCTGTTGAGCCAGCCTATTTGAAAGCTGGTGCAGTACACTCCAGAAAAAATTGTCAGATCCCAAAATGTCATCACCTTCAGTTGTGTGGAACAAGTTTGTGTTTAAGTCTCTGGTTAGAACTATGTAACATGCATTTTCAGCCCAATGTAATTCCGAAATGGTTTTAAGTACAAGTGCATTGCTATCCTTTTTTTTTACAGTCGGCTGCATGTAGTAGTTGATCAATATTACCAATGTCCTTTTTCCCAAGCGATGGTATGTAAGTTTGATAAGTTGAATACCAGGATCTGGAGAGGTCAGTTGTTCAGAAGTAATGTTTAGAGCTAATGCAACGTAAACTGCCAAGCCACCCTTTGCCCGGCCATATTGTTTGCATTTTTCAGGCACCACTGTGTAGTGGACAAATCCAACTATAGGAAGGTCTTCCAGTGCCCATGCCTCCTGTAAAGCGATTATGTCACAGTAGACCCACTCTTATAGTGGAAGACCCTCATCGAGAAGATTCTTTGCTCAAGCTATGTTCCAGGATAGAATGTGAAACTCATCCTCAGATGGGTTACAAGTTTTGTTTGTTCTTTGTCATTCTCTGTAACCGGTGGCTATTGTGCCTGGAAGCCAATGGCATACATTTATACTTAGATTGTTGAATTGTTTTTGCGCCATTACTTTTCTGTCCAAGGTCACATGTGAACTTCTGCTTCCGTTAGCGCTCTGTAGTATGGAATAAACTTGTTCAGTAATCAAAAGATTCTTTAGATCACGTTTAGGTGGAAGTAAGTGATTATCAGTCAGGGGAGAGGCGTAACAAGGGCTTGTTGGTATGGATAGTTTTATACCCCAGTAAGCAAATTGTTGGGAGCTATTTAATATTAATTGGGCAATTTCTGCTGATTTGCCGCATGGTTAGTGTTTGTTCCCTAGGGTCCTTTCAATCTGCTGTAAGGAACTGGACTGCCAGGAGATTGGCCATATGTATCAGTTTCAAGTACGGGATTACAGCCATTACCCTTAGTGTTATGCTTCTGTTTAGGATATCACGGCTGTCTTGTGAATCATATTCTAGAGTCCAAATTATCTGCTTTGAAGTACTATTGAGCTTAGTTGTATCCATTAAGCTTTCCTTAAGTGTAATCTCCTTTGATATGGGGTCTATCTGGTTTGCAATATGATATCGTAGTTGTGCTTGTGATAGCTGCTTTCCCTTCCACAATTCCTGGCTTGCAGGAATGTTTCTTGCGATGTGTGGTGGGTCTGTACTATAAATCTTTTTTATTTCCTGCTGCTGACAGCCCAGTGTATCATCAGAGCTGAGTGAGGGTTGTTTTATATCTGAGGACGTGTTTGAATAGTTGACAGGTTTAAGACCTATTGTTATTCCAGGTAAAGGGTTCTGAACTGGAGACTGTGAGAGAACTGTTGATAAGAGATGCAAATTTGAGGGAGCTTGATTTTCCCCTTTTTAGGTTGAGGCAATATCCGGTCTGCCGAAGGCAGAACCGGAAGTACCAAGATTTAATGTTTCTTAGTGTGGACTATTTGTCCCGCCTCTGTTTTTGCCTCTCTCCCATTGGCTGGCTTCCTAAACGGAGGCCAGCCATTGGAGGATAGAGCTGTCCCTCCGAATAGGCTCCGTCCTTTTCGGATTTGGAGGTGTGTTCGGTGTTCTTTTTTCCACTTTTAGGCACCGCCCATTCTGAGAACACCGAACAGGCCCCCAATCCGAAAAATTTGCAACGTTGTGTCCGTCATTATTTGTTTTGTCTTCCCATGAGGATCATCTCGCTTTCTCTGTGATGCAAGGACCGGCAGGTAAGCCATATTGTTTTTTTTGCTTACATTCTCTCTTTTTTTGTGTTTGCTTTCTGTGTTTCCCTGTGTCCTGTGAGCTGTTTGTCCCGTCCGATTTTTTTGTGTTTGCTTTCTGTGTTTCCCTGTGTCCTGTGAGCTGTTTGTCCCGTCTGATGTGTCCTGTTTGTCCCGTCCGATTTGTCAGCGTCACCATCCCGTCGTGTATGGCCCCCTTTTCCCGGTGTGCCCGTGAGCTCCGTTTGCAGTAGTGGCCGTCCCGCTTTCTCCGTGATGCAAGGACCGGCAGGTAAGCCATTTTGTATTTGTTGCTTACATTTTCTCTTTTTGTGTTTGCTTTCTATGTTTCCCTGTGTCCTGTGAGCTTTTTGTCCCGTCCGATGTGTCCTGTGTGCTGTTTGTCCCGTCCGATTTGACAGCGTCACCATCGTGTCATGTATGGCCCCCTTTTCCCGGTGTGCCCGTGTCCTGTGAGCTCCGTTTGCAGTAGTGGCCGTCTCGCTTTCTCCGTGATGCAAGGACCGGCAGGTAAGCCATTTTGTATTTTTGGCTTACATTTTCTCTTTTTGTGTTTGCTTTCTATGTTTCCCTGTGTCCTGTGAGCTGTTTGTCCCGTCCGATGTGTCCTGTGTGCTGTTTGTCCCGTCCGATTTGACAGCGTCACCATTGTGTCATGTATGGCCCCCTTTTCCCGGTGTGCCCGTGTCCTGTGAGCTCCGTTTGCAGTAGTGGCCGTCTCGCTTTCTCCGTGGTGCAAGGACCAGCAGGTAAGCCATTTTGTATTTTTTTGCTTAGATTCTCTCTTTTTGTGTTTGCTTTCTGTGTTTCCCTGTGTCCTGCGTGCTGTTTGTCCTATCCTATTTGTCAGCGTCACCATCCCGTAGTGTATGGACCCCTTTTCCCGGTGTGTCCGTATCCTGTGCGCTCCGTTTGCAGTAGTGCCTTTCTAGCTTTCTCCGTGATGCAAGGACCAGCAGGTAAGCCATTTTGTAATTTTTGCTTATATTCTCTCTTTTTGCGTTTGCTTTCTATGTTTCCCTGTGAGGTGTTTATCCCGTCGTGTATGGACCCCTTTTCCCGGTGTGCCCGTGTCCTGTGAGCTCTGTTTGCAGTTGTGGCTGTCCGGCTTTCTCCGTGGCGCAAGGACGAGCAGGTAAGCAATTTTGTATTTTTTTGCTTAGATTCTCTCTTTTTGTGTTTGCTTTCAGTGATGCTTTCTCTCCTTCCCCACACCACTCTCTTCCACACACCACTCTCTTTCCCCACACCACTCTCTTCCCCCACACCACTCTCTTCCCCCAAACTACTCTCTTCCCCACCAAACTACTCTCTTCCCCCACACCACTCTCTTCCCCCACACCACTCTTTTCCCCCACACCACTCTCTTCCCCACACCACTCTCTTCCCCCACACCTCTCACTACGTCACTCTCTCTCTCCCTAACTCTCTCACTAACACTCTCACTACATCTCATCTCTCACTACCTCACTATATCTCACTACCTCACTATCACTCACTATACTACACTCTCTCACTAACTCTCTAACTCACTACTCAACTCTCTTTCTCACAGCAACACAATATCACTACAACAGTAACTATCTCTCACTCTAACACACTACTCAAAATTCACTCTCTCTCTATCTCACTACCTCTCTATCACTACATCACTCTATCTATTTCTATCTCACTCTCACTACCTCACTATATCACCACACACTCTCAAAAAATAACTACATCACTCACTCACTACCTCACAACTTCACTCTCTCTTTCTAAATTACTAATTCACTCTCTCACTACCTCACTCTCAAATACACTAAGTCACTTGCACTCTCTCTTTCACTACCTCACTATCTCACTACATCACTCTGTTTCTATCTTAATACCTCACAACATCACTAACACTCACTACTTCACTCTCTTTCAATACATCAATCTTTCTCTATCTCACTACCTCACAACATCACTCTCCATCACTACCTCACTCTCTATCTACCTCACTCTCTCACTACATCACTCACTCTCTATTTCAATACTCTCTATCTCGCTACCTCACTCTCTCTCTGCTAATGCAATATGTAACACATATGCAAACACTTAAGCTATTGACAATAGAAATGACAACAAAATTTACTTAGGGATAAAAAATTTTTTTAAAAATAATAAGCAATGCCAATAGCTCTACCTATAATATTGCCGAGACCATTGCATTGTAAATGCTTGTTTTATATCCTTCTCCATCTATTCCCCCTCTTGAGATCTTGTGCACACAAACCAAATCTGTCACCCAACTTGTTTATTTCTGATTCCTCTTTGGGGTTAGCATAATCCAGGCCAGTGGAGTCAATTGTTTGGATTGTGATAGACCCTGAGGGTTCTATGGTCAATCCACGGGTCCTTTTAATGAAGTTGTCTTGGATTAGAATTGGATTTGCAAGTATTGATGGTGACGGACGTCCCTTAAACGTTTTTTGTTTGAGGTGATGTTGTAAAGAATGGATATAGTTTGGTGAAGCTTTCAATTGGGTGTTACTTTATTCTATTACTTGCTTGCCTTTCTCTCTTTTTTTGCCTTCAGGATTGCACCTTTGTGTTTGGTTGACCTGGATTGACCGATGGATTCCTTTTCTGCTTGGCGTTTACATGTTCGGCTGTTTCTGCGGTAGAGAACTCAGTAGTACTGATAATTCCAAGTACAGGGTCTGGCACTACTGTCGGAAGCTGCTTGTTAGTAGTGCAATCAGTGTGGTCTTTATGCTAGTCTCTGGTTGGTAGTT